>NW_027076160.1:0-209403 GCF_963932015.1 Anas acuta | reverse complement strand
CCTTTGGGGGCACTTCTGGATGGGTGAATGGGGCTTGAAACGCATTTTCTGGAGCCCGAGTTTTCAGTCTTCTGCCATGGTGGCTAGGGGTATATTTAGGGTTGCTCGTAAACAGTGAACAAGGAGGGTCCAGTTGCATGTGGGGCTGCATAAAGGCTCCCCTGGGGAGTTCAGTTGTACCCAAAGCCTTCCTCTGGGGGCACTTTTGGATGGGCGAATTAGGCTTTTAACGCATTTTCTGGGGCCCGAGTTTTCAGTCGACTGCCAGGCGGGCCAGGGCTATATTTAGGGTTGCTGTGAAAGAGCGAATACGGAGGGTCCAGTTGCATGTGGGGCTGCATTAAGGCTCCCCTGGGGAGTCCAGTTGTACCCAAAGCCTTCCTTTGGGAGCAGTTTTGGATGGTCCAAGGGGAATCGCAATGCGTTTTCTGAGGCCCGCTTTTTCAGTCTTCTCCCATTGCGCCGAGGGATATATTTAGGCTTGCGGTGAAAGAGTGAAAACGGAGGGTCCAGTTGCATGTGGGGCTGCATAAAGGCTCCCCTGGGGAGTTCACTTGTACCCAAAGCCTTCCTCTGGGGGCGCTTTTGGATGGGCGAATTAGGCTTTTCATACATTTTCTGTGGCCCGAGTTTTCAGTCGACTGCCAGGCGGGCCAGGGATATATTTAGGGTTGCTGTGAAAGAGCGAATACGGAGGGTCCAGTTGCATGTGGGGCTGCGTTAAGGCTCCCCTGGGGAGTCCAGTTGTACCCAAAGCCTTCCTTTGGGAGCACTTTTGGATGGTCCAAGGGGAATCGCAATGCGTTTTCTGAGGCCCGCTTTTTCAGTCTTCTCCCATTGCGCCGAGGGATATATTTAGGCTTGCGGTGAAAGAGTGAACCCGGAGGGTCCAGTTGCATGTGGGGCTGCATAAAGGCTCCCCTGGGGAGTTCAGTTGTACCCAAAGCCTTCCTCTGGGGGCACTTCTGGATGGGTGAATGGGGCTTGAAACGCATTTTCTGGAGCCCGAGTTTTCAGTCTTCTGCCATGCTGGCTAGGGTTATATTTAGGGTTGCTGTAAAGAGCGAACACGGAGGGTCCAGTTGCATGTGGGGCTGCGTAAAGGCTCCCCTGGGGAGTTCAGATGTACCCAAAGCCTTCCTTTGGGGGCACTTTTGGATGGGCGAATGGGGCTCGTAACACATTTTCTGTGGCCCGAGCTTTCAGTCGACTGCCAGGCGTGCTAGGGCTATATTTACGCTTGCGGTGAAAGAGTGAACCCAGAGGGTCCAGTTGCATGTGGGGCTGCATAAAGGCTCCCCTGGGGAGTTCACTTGTACCCAAAGCCTTCCTTTGGGGGCACTTCTGGATGGGTGAATGGGGCTTGAAACGCATTTTCTGGAGCCCGAGTTTTCAGTCTTCTGCCATGGTGGCTAGGGGTATATTTAGGGTTGCTCGTAAACAGTGAACAAGGAGGGTCCAGTTGCATGTGGGGCTGCGTAAAGGCTCCCCTGGGGAGTTCAGTTGTACCCAAAGCCTTCCTCTGGGGGCACTTTTGGATGGGCGAATTAGGCTTTTAACGCATTTTCTGGGGCCCGAGTTTTCAGTCGACTGCCAGGCGGGCCAGGGCTATATTTAGGGTTGCTGTGAAAGAGAGAATACGGAGGGTCCAGTTGCATGTGGGGCTGCGTTAAGGCTCCCCTGGGGAGTCCAGTTGTACCCAAAGCCTTCCTTTGGGAGCACTTTTGGATGGTCCAAGGGGAATCGCAATGCGTTTTCTGAGGCCCGCTTTTTCAGTCTTCTCCCATTGCGCCGAGGGCTATATTTAGGCTTGCGGTGAAAGAGTGAACCCGGAGGGTCCAGTTGCATGTGGGGCTGCGTAAAGGCTCCCCTGGGGAGTTCACTTGTACCCAAAGCCTTCCTCTGGGGGCACTTTTGGATGGGCGAATTAGGCTTTTAATGCATTTTCTGGGGCCCGAGTTTTCAGTCGACTTCCAGGCGGGCCAGGGATATATTTAGGGTTGCTGTGAAAGAGCGAATACGGAGGGTCCAGTTGCATGTGGGGCTGCATAAAGGCTCCCCTGGGGAGTTCACTTGTACCCAAAGCCTTCCTTTGGGGGCACTTCTGGATGGTCGAAAGGGGCTTGAAACTCTTTTTCTGTGGCCCGAGTTTTCAGTCTTCTGCTATGCTGGCTAGGGTTATATTTAGGGTTGCTGTGAAAGAGTGAACCCGGAGGTACCAGTTGCATGTGGGGCTGCATAACGGCTCCCCTGGGGAGTTCAGATGTACCCAAAGCCTTCCTTTGGGGGCACTTCTGGATGGGCGAATGGGGCTTGAAACGCATTTTCTGGAGCCCGAGTTTTCAGTCTTCTGCCATGGTGGCTAGGGGTATATTTAGGGTTGCTCGTAAACAGTGAACAAGGTGGTCCAGTTGCATGTGGGGCTGCATAAAGGCTCCCCTGGGGAGTTCAGTTGTACCCAAAGCCTTCCTTTGGGGGCACTTCTGGATGGGTGAATGGGGCTTGAAACGCATTTTCTGGAGCCCGAGTTTTCAGTCTTCTGCCATGGTGGCTAGGGGTATATTTAGTGTTGCTCATAAACAGTGAACAAGGAGGGTCCAGTTGCATGTGGGGCTGCGTAAAGGCTCCCCTGGGGAGTTCAGTTGTACCCAAAGCCTTCCTCTGGGGGCACTTTTGGATGGGCGAATTAGGCTTTTAACACATTTTCGGGGGCCCGAGTTTTCAGTCGACTGCCAGGCGGGCCAGGGCTATATTTAGGGTTGCTGTGAAAGAGCGAATACGGAGGGTCCAGTTGCATGTGGGGCTGCGTTAAGACTCCCCTGGGGAGTTCACTTGTACCCAAAGCCTTCCTTTGGGGGCACTTTTGGATGGGCGAATTAGGCTTTTAACGCATTTTCTGGGGCCCGAGTTTTCAGTCGACTGCCAGGCGGGCCAGGGCTATATTTAGGGTTGCTGTGAAAGAGCGAATACGGAGGGTCCAGTTGCATGTGGGGCTGCGTTAAGGCTCCCCTGGGGAGTCCAGTTGTACCCAAAGCCTTCCTTTGGGAGCACTTTTGGATGGTCCAAGGGGAATCGCAATGCGTTTTCTGAGGCCCGCTTTTTCAGTCTTCTCCCATTGCGCCGAGGGCTATATTTAGGCTTGCGGTGAAAGAGTGAACCCGGAGGGTCCAGTTGCATGTGGGGCTGCATAAAGTCTCCCCTGGGGAGTTCAGTTGTACCCAAAGCCTTCCTTTGGGGGCACTTCTGGATGGGTTAATGGGGCTTGAAACGCTTTTTCTGTGGCCCGAGTTTTCAGTCTTCTGCTATGCTGGCTAGGGTTATATTTAGGGTTGCTGTGAAAGAGTGAAAACGGAGGGTCCAGTTGCATGTGGGGCTGCATAACGGCTCCCCTGGGGAGTTCAGATGTACCCAAAGCCTTCCTTTGGGGGCACATTTGGATGGGCGAATTAGGCTTCTAACAGTTTTTCTGGGGCCCGAGTTTTCAGTCGACTGCCAGGCGGGCCAGGGCTATATTTAGGCTTGCAGTGAAAGAGTGAACCTGGAGGGTCCAGTTGCATGTGGGGCTGCATAAAGGCTCCCCTGGGGAGTTCACTTGTACCCAAAGCCTTCCTTTGGGGGCACTTCTGGATGGGTGAATGGGGCTTGAAACGCTTTTTCTGTGGCCCGAGTTTTCAGTCTTCTGCTATGCTGGCTAGGGTTATATTTAGGGTTGCTGTGAAAGAGTGAAAACGGAGGGTCCAGTTGCATGTGGGGCTGCATAACGGCTCCCCTGGGGAGTTCACTTGTACCCAAAGCCTTCCTCTGGGGGCACATTTGGATGGGCGAATTAGGCTTCTAAAAGTTTTTCTGGGGCCCGAGTTTTCAGTCGACTGCCAGGCGGGCCAGGGCTATATTTAGGCTTGCAGTGAAAGAGTGACCCCGGAGGGTCCAGTTGCATGTGGGGCTGCATAAAGGCTCCCCTGGGGAGTTCACTTGTACCCAAAGCCTTCCTTTGGGGGCACTTCTGGATGGGTGAATGGGGCTTGAAACGCATTTTCTGGAGCCCGAGTTTTCAGTCTTCTGCCATGCTGGCTAGGGTTATATTTAGGGTTGCTGTAAAGGGCAAACACGGAGGGTCCAGTTGCATGTGGGGCTGCGTAAAGGCTCCCCTGGGGAGTTCAGATGTACCCAAAGCCTTCCTTTGGGGGCACTTTTGGATGGGCGAATGGGGCTCGTAACACATTTTCTGTGGCCCGAGCTTTCAGTCGACTGCCAGGCCTGCTAGGGATATATTTAGGCTTGCAGTGAAAGAGTGAACCCGGAGGGTCCAGTTGCATGTGGGGCTGCATAAAGGCTCCCCTGGGGAGTTCAGTTGTACCCAAAGCCTTCCTTTGGGGGCACTTCTGGATGGGTGAATGGGGCTTGAAACGCATTTTCTGGAGCCCGAGTTTTCAGTCTTCTGCCATGGTGGCTAGGGGTATATTTAGTGTTGCTCATAAACAGTGAACAAGGAGGGTCCAGTTGCATGTGGGGCTGCGTTAAGGCTCCCCTGGGGAGTTCAGTTGTACCCAAAGCCTTCCTCTGGGGGCACTTTTGGATGGGCGAATTAGGCTTTTAACACATTTTCGGGGGCCCGAGTTTTCAGTCGACTGCCAGGCGGGCCAGGGCTATATTTAGGGTTGCTGTGAAAGAGCGAATACGGAGGGTCCAGTTGCATGTGGGGCTGTGTTAAGGCTCCCCTGGGGAGTTCACTTGTACCCAAAGCCTTCCTTTGGGGGCACTTTTGGATGGGCGAATTAGGCTTTTAACGCATTTTCTGGGGCCCGAGTTTTCAGTCGACTGCCAGGCGGGCCAGGGCTATATTTAGGGTTGCTGTGAAAGAGCGAATACGGAGGGTCCAGTTGCATGTGGGGCTGCGTTAAGGCTCCCCTGGGGAGTCCAGTTGTACCCAAAGCCTTCCTTTGGGAGCACTTTTGGATGGTCCAAGGGGAATCGCAATGCGTTTTCTGAGGCCCGCTTTTTCAGTCTTCTCCCATTGCGCCGAGGGCTATATTTAGGCTTGCGGTGAAAGAGTGAACCCGGAGGGTCCAGTTGCATGTGGGGCTGCATAAAGTCTCCCCTGGGGAGTTCAGTTGTACCCAAAGCCTTCCTTTGGGGGCACTTCTGGATGGGTGAATGGGGCTTGAAACGCATTTTCTGGAGCCCGAGTTTTCAGTCTTCTGCCATGCTGGCTAGGGTTATATTTAGTGTTGCTGTAAAGAGCAAACACGGAGGGTCCAGTTGCATGTGGGGCTGCGTAAAGGCTCCCCTGGGGAGTTCAGATGTACCCAAAGCCTTCCTTTGGGGGCACTTTTGGATGGGCGAATGGGGCTCGTAACACATTTTCTGTGGCCCGAGCTTTCAGTCGACTGCCAGGCGTGCTAGGGTTATATTTAGGCTTGCGGTGAAAGAGTGAACCCGGAGGGTCCAGTTGCATGTGGGGCTGCATAAAGGCTCCCCTGGGGAGTTCACTTGTACCCAAAGCCTTCCTTTGGGGGCACTTCTGGATGGGCGAATTAGGCTTGAAACGCTTTTTCTGGGGCCCGAGTTTTCAGTATTCTGCCATGCTGGCTAGGGTTATATTTAGGGTTGCTGTAAAGAGTGAACCCGGAGGGTCCAGTTGCATGTGGGGCTGCATAAAGGCTCCCCTGGGGAGTTCACTTGTACCCAAAGCCTTCCTTTGGGGGCACTTCTGGATGGGTGAATGGGGCTTGAAACGCATTTTCTGGAGCCCGAGTTTTCAGTCTTCTGCCATGGTGGCTAGGGGTATATTTAGGGTTGCTCATAAACAGTGAACAAGGAGGGTCTAGTTGCATGTGGGGCTGCGTAAAGGCTCCCCTGGGGAGTTCACTTGTACCCAAAGCCTTCCTCTGCGGGCACTTTTGGATGGGCGAATTAGGCTTTTCATGCATTTTCTGTGGCCCGATTTTTCAGTCGACTACCAGGCGGGCCAGGGCTATATTTAGGGTTGCTGTGAAAGAGCGAATACGGAGGGTCCAGTTGCATGTGGGGCTGCGTTAAGGCTCCCCTGGGGAGTTCAGTTGTACCCAAAGCCTTCCTCTGGGGGCACTTTTGGATGGGCGAATTAGGCTTCTAACAGTTTTTCTGGGGCCCGAGTTTTCAGTCGACTGCCAGGCGGGCCAGGGCTATATTTAGGCTTGTAGTGAAAGAGTGAACCCGGAGGGTCCAGTTGCATGTGGGGCTGCATAAAGGCTCCCCTGGGGAGTTCACTTGTACCCAAAGCCTTCCTTTGGGGGCACTTCTGGATGGGCGAAAGGGGCTTGAAACGCTTTTTCTGTGGCCCGAGTTTTCAGTCTTCTGCCATGCTGGCTAGGGTTATATTTAGGGTTGCTGTAAAGAGCAAACACGGAGGGTCCAGTTGCATGTGGGGCTGCGTAAAGGCTCCCCTGGGGAGTTCAGATGTACCCAAAGCCTTCTTTTGGGGGCACTTCTGGATGGGCGAATGGGGCTTGAAACGCATTTTCTGGAGCCCGAGTTTTCAGTCTTCTGCCATGGTGGCTAGGGGTATATTTAGGGTTGCTCGTAAACAGTGAACAAGGAGGGTCCAGTTGCATGTGGGGCTGCATAAAGGCTCCCCTGGGGAGTTCACTTGTACCCAAAGCCTTCCTTTGGGGGCACTTCTGGATGGGTGAATGGGGCTTGAAACGCATTTTCTGGAGCCCGAGTTTTCAGTCTTCTGCCATGCTGGCTAGGGTTATATTTAGGGTTGCTGTAAAGAGCAAACACGGAGGGTCCAGTTGCATGTGGGGCTGCGTAAAGGCTCCCCTGGGGAGTTCAGATGTACCCAAAGCCTTCCTTTGGGGGCACTTTTGGATGGGCGAATGGGGCTCGTAACACATTTTCTGTGGCCCGAGCTTTCAGTCGACTGCCAGGCCTGCTAGGGATATATTTAGGCTTGCGGTGAAAGAGTGAACCCGGAGGGTCCAGTTGCATGTGGGGCTGCATAAAGGCTCCCCTGGGGAGTTCACTTGTACCCAAAGCCTTCCTTTGGGGGCACTTCTGGATGGGTGAATGGGGCTTGAAACGCATTTTCTGGAGCCCGAGTTTTCAGTCTTCTGCCATGGTGGCTAGGGGTATATTTAGTGTTGCTCATAAACAGTGAACAAGGAGGGTCCAGTTGCATGTGGGGCTGCGTTAAGGCTCCCCTGGGGAGTTCACTTGTACCCAAAGCCTTCCTCTGGGGGCACTTTTGGATGGGCGAATTAGGCTTTTAACGCATTTTCTGGGGCCCGAGTTTTCAGTCGACTGCCAGGCGGGCCAGGGCTATATTTAGGGTTGCTGTGAAAGAGCGAATACGGAGGGTCCAGTTGCATGTGGGGCTGCGTTAAGGCTCCCCTGGGGAGTCCAGTTGTACCCAAAGCCTTCCTTTGGGAGCACTTTTGGATGGTCCAAGGGGAATCGCAATGCGTTTTCTGAGGCCCGCTTTTTCAGTCTTCTCCCATTGCGCCGAGGGCTATATTTAGGCTTGCGGTGAAAGAGTGAACCCGGAGGGTCCAGTTGCATGTGGGGCTGCATAAAGTCTCCCCTGGGGAGTTCACTTGTACCCAAAGCCTTCCTTTGGGGGCACTTCTGGATGGGCGAGTGGGGCTTGAAACGCATTTTCTGGGGCCCGAGTTTTCAGTCGACTGCCAGGCGGGCCAGGGATATATTTAGGGTTGCTGTGAAAGAGCGAATACGGAGGGTCCAGTTGAATGTGGGGCTGCATAAAGGCTCCCCTGGGGAGTTCACTTGTACCCAAAGCCTTCCTTTGGGGGCACTTCTGGATGGGCGAAAGGGGCTTGAAACGCTTTTTCTGTGGCCCGAGTTTTCAGTCTTCTGCCATGCTGGCTAGGGTTATATTTAGGGTTGCTGTAAAGAGCAAACACGGAGGGTCCAGTTGCATGTGGGGCTGCGTAAAGGCTCCCCTGGGGAGTTCAGATGTACCCAAAGCCTTCTTTTGGGGGCACTTCTGGATGGGCGAATGGGGCTTGAAACGCATTTTCTGGAGCCCGAGTTTTCAGTCTTCTGCCATGGTGGCTAGGGGTATATTTAGGGTTGCTCGTAAACAGTGAACAAGGAGGGTCCAGTTGCATGTGGGGCTGCATAAAGGCTCCCCTGGGGAGTTCACTTGTACCCAAAGCCTTCCTTTGGGGGCACTTCTGGATGGGTGAATGGGGCTTGAAACGCATTTTCTGGAGCCCGAGTTTTCAGTCTTCTGCCATGGTGGCTAGGGGTATATTTAGTGTTGCTCATAAACAGTGAACAAGGAGGGTCCAGTTGCATGTGGGGCTGCGTTAAGGCTCCCCTGGGGAGTTCACTTGTACCCAAAGCCTTCCTCTGGGGGCACTTTTGGATGGGCGAATTAGGCTTTTAACGCATTTTCTGGGGCCCGAGTTTTCAGTCGACTGCCAGGCGGGCCAGGGCTATATTTAGGGTTGCTGTGAAAGAGCGAATACGGAGGGTCCAGTTGCATGTGGGGCTGCGTTAAGGCTCCCCTGGGGAGTCCAGTTGTACCCAAAGCCTTCCTTTGGGAGCACTTTTGGATGGTCCAAGGGGAATCGCAATGCGTTTTCTGAGGCCCGCTTTTTCAGTCTTCTCCCATTGCGCCGAGGGCTATATTTAGGCTTGCGGTGAAAGAGTGAACCCGGAGGGTCCAGTTGCATGTGGGGCTGCATAAAGTCTCCCCTGGGGAGTTCACTTGTACCCAAAGCCTTCCTTTGGGGGCACTTCTGGATGGGCGAGTGGGGCTTGAAACGCATTTTCTGGGGCCCGAGTTTTCAGTCGACTGCCAGGCGGGCCAGGGATATATTTAGGGTTGCTGTGAAAGAGCGAATACGGAGGGTCCAGTTGAATGTGGGGCTGCATAAAGGCTCCCCTGGGGAGTTCACTTGTACCCAAAGCCATCCTTTCGGGGCACGTCTGGATGGGCGAAAGGGGCTTGAAACGCTTTTTCTGTGGCTCGAGTTTTCAGTCTTCTGCCATGGTGGCTAGGGGTATATTTAGGGTTGCTCGTAAACAGTGAACAAGGAGGGTCCAGTTGCATGTGGGGCTGCATAAAGTCTCCCCTGGGGAGTTCAGTTGTACCCAAAGCCTTCCTTTAGGGGCACTTCTGGATGGGTGAATGGGGCTTGAAACGCATTTTCTGGAGCCCGAGTTTTCAGTCTTCTGCCATGCTGGCTAGGGTTATATTTAGGGTTGCTGTAAAGAGCAAACACGGAGGGTCCAGTTGCATGTGGGGCTGCGTAAAGGCTCCCCTGGGGAGTTCAGATGTACCCAAAGCCTTCCTTTGGGGGCACTTTTGGATGGGCGAATGGGGCTCGTAACACATTTTCTGTGGCCCGAGCTTTCAGTCGACTGCCAGGCGTGCTAGGGCTATATTTAGGCTTGCGGTGAAAGAGTGAACCCGGAGGGTCCAGTTGCATGTGGGGCTGCATAAAGGCTCCCCTGGGGAGTTCACTTGTACCCAAAGACTTCCTTTGGGGGCACTTCTGGATGGGCGAAAGGGGCTTGAAACGCTTTTTCTGGGGCCCGAGTTTTCAGTATTCTGCCATGCTGGCTAGGGTTATATTTAGGGTTGCTGTAAAGAGCGAACACGGAGGGTCCAGTTGCATGTGGGGCTGCGTAAAGGCTCCCCTGGGGAGTTTAGATGTACCCAAAGCCTTCCTCTGGGGGCACTTTTGGATGGGTGAATTAGGCTTGTAACGCATTTTCTGGAGCCCGAGTTTTCAGTCGACTGCCAGGCGGGCCAGGGCTATATTTAGGGTTGCTGTGAAAGAGCGAATACGGAGGGTCCAGTTGCATGTGGGGCTGCGTTAAGGCTCCCCTGGGGAGTCCAGTTGTACCCAAAGCCTTCCTTTGGGAGCACTTTTGGATGGTCCAAGGGGAATCGCAATGCGTTTTCTGAGGCCCGCTTTTTCAGTCTTCTCCCATTGCGCCGAGGGATATATTTAGGCTTGCGGTGAAAGAGTGAACCCGGAGGGTCCAGTTGCATGTGGGGCTGCATAAAGTCTCCCCTGGGGAGTTCACTTGTACCCAAAGCCTTCCTCTGGGGGCACTTTTGGATGGGAGAATTAGGCTTTTCATGCATTTTCTGGGGCCCGAGTTTTCAGTCGACTGCCAGGCGGGCCAGGGCTATATTTAGGGTTGCTGTGAAAGAGCGAATACGGAGGGTCCAGTTGCATGTGGGGCTGCGTTAAGGCTCCCCTGGGGAGTCCAGTTGTACCCAAAGCCTTCCTTTGGGAGCACTTTTGGATGGTCCAAGGGGAATCGCAATGCGTTTTCTGAGGCCCGCTTTTTCAGTCTTCTCCCATTGCGCCGAGGGCTATATTTAGGCTTGCAGAGAAAGAGTGAACCCGGAGGGTCCAGTTGCATGTGGGGCTGCATAAAGGCTCCCCTGGGGAGTTCACTTGTACCCAAAGCCTTCCTTTGGGGGCACTTCTGGATGGGTGAATGGGGCTTGAAATGCATTTTCTGGAGCCCGAGTTTTCAGTCTTCTGCCATGGTGGCTAGGGGTATATTTAGGGTTGCTCATAAACAGTGAACAAGGAGGGTCCAGTTGCATGTGGGGCTGCGTAAAGGCTCCCCTGGGGAGTTCACTTGTACCCAAAGCCTTCCTCTGGGGGCACTTTTGGATGGGTGAATGGGGCTTTTAACGCATTTTCTGGGGCCCGAGTTTTCAGTCGACTACCAGGCGGGCCAGGGCTATATTTAGGGTTGCTTGTAAACAGTGAACAAGGAGGGTCCAGTTGCATGTGGGGCTGCGTTAAGGCTCCCCTGGGCAGTTCAGTTGTACCCAGAGCCTTCCTCTGGGGGCACATTTGGATGGGCTAATTAGGCTTCTAACAGTTTTTCTGGGGCCCGAGTTTTCAGTCGACTGCCAGGCGGGCCAGGGCTATATTTAGGCTTGCAGTGAAAGAGTGAACCCGGAGGGTCCAGTTGCATGTGGGGCTGCATAAAGGCTCCCCTGGGGAGTTCAGTTGTACCCAAAGCCTTCCTTTGGGGGCACTTCTGGATGGGTGAATGGGGCTTGAAACGCATTTTCTGGAGCCCGAGTTTTCAGTCTTCTGCCATGCTGGCTAGGGTTATATTTAGTGTTGCTGTAAAGAGCAAACACGGAGGGTCCAGTTGCATGTGGGGCTGCGTAAAGGCTCCCCTGGGGAGTTCAGATGTACCCAAAGCCTTCCTTTGGGGGCACTTTTGGATGGGCTAATGGGGCTCGTAACACATTTTCTGTGGCCCGAGCTTTCAGTCGACTGCCAGGCGTGCTAGGGTTATATTTAGGCTTGCGGTGAAAGAGTGAACCCGGAGGGTCCAGTTGCATGTGGGGCTGCATAAAGGCTCCCCTGGGGAGTTCACTTGTACCCAAAGCCTTCCTTTGGGGGCACTTCTGGATGGGCGAAAGGGGCTTGAAACGCTTTTTCTGGGGCCCGAGTTTTCAGTATTCTGCCATGCTGGCTAGGGTTATATTTAGGGTTGCTGTAAAGAGTGAACCCGGAGGGTCCAGTTGCATGTGGGGCTGCATAAAGTCTCCCCTGGGGAGTTCACTTGTACCCAAAGCCTTCCTTTGGGGGCACTTCTGGATGGGTGAATGGGGCTTGAAACGCATTTTCTGGAGCCCGAGTTTTCAGTCTTCTGCCATGGTGGCTAGGGGTATATTTAGGGTTGCTCATAAACAGTGAACAAGGAGGGTCTAGTTGCATGTGGGGCTGCGTAAAGGCTCCCCTGGGGAGTTCACTTGTACCCAAAGCCTTCCTCTGCGGGCACTTTTGGATGGGCGAATTAGGCTTTTCATGCATTTTCTGTGGCCCGATTTTTCAGTCGACTACCAGGCGGGCCAGGGCTATATTTAGGGTTGCTGTGAAAGAGCGAATACGGAGGGTCCAGTTGCATGTGGGGCTGCGTTAAGGCTCCCCTGGGGAGTTCAGTTGTACCCAAAGCCTTCCTCTGGGGGCACATTTGGATGGGCGAATTAGGCTTCTAACAGTTTTTCTGGGGCCCGAGTTTTCAGTCGACTGCCAGGCGGGCCAGGGCTATATTTAGGCTTGTAGTGAAAGAGTGAACCCGGAGGGTCCAGTTGCATGTGGGGCTGCGTAAAGGCTCCCCTGGGGAGTTCAGATGTACCCAAAGCCTTCTTTTGGGGGCACTTCTGGATGGGCGAATGGGGCTTGAAACGCATTTTCTGGAGCCCGAGTTTTCAGTCTTCTGCCATGGTGGCTAGGGGTATATTTAGGGTTGCTCGTAAACAGTGAACAAGGAGGGTCCAGTTGCATGTGGGGCTGCATAAAGGCTCCCCTGGGGAGTTCACTTGTACCCAAAGCCTTCCTTTGGGGGCACTTCTGGATGGGTGAATGGGGCTTGAAACGCATTTTCTGGAGCCCGAGTTTTCAGTCTTCTGCCATGCTGGCTAGGGTTATATTTAGGGTTGCTGTAAAGAGCAAACACGGAGGGTCCAGTTGCATGTGGGGCTGCGTAAAGGCTCCCCTGGGGAGTTCACTTGTACCCAAAGCCTTCCTTTGGGGGCACTTCTGGATGGGCGAATGGGGCTCGTAACACATTTTCTGTGGCCCGAGCTTTCAGTCGACTGCCAGGCCTGCTAGGGATATATTTAGGCTTGCGGTGAAAGAGTGAATCCGGAGGGTCCAGTTGCATGTGGGGCTGCATAAAGGCTCCCCTGGGGAGTTCACTTGTACCCAAAGCCTTCCTTTGGGGGCACTTCTGGATGGGTGAATGGGGCTTGAAACGCATTTTCTGGAGCCCGAGTTTTCAGTCTTCTGCCATGGTGGCTAGGGGTATATTTAGTGTTGCTCATAAACAGTGAACAAGGAGGGTCCAGTTGCATGTGGGGCTGCGTTAAGGCTCCCCTGGGGAGTTCACTTGTACCCAAAGCCTTCCTCTGGGGGCACTTTTGGATGGGCGAATTAGGCTTTTAACGCATTTTCTGGGGCCCGAGTTTTCAGTCGACTGCCAGGCGGGCCAGGGCTATATTTAGGGTTGCTGTGAAAGAGCGAATACGGAGGGTCCAGTTGCATGTGGGGCTGCGTTAAGGCTCCCCTGGGGAGTCCAGTTGTACCCAAAGCCTTCCTTTGGGAGCACTTTTGGATGGTCCAAGGGGAATCGCAATGCGTTTTCTGAGGCCCGCTTTTTCAGTCTTCTCCCATTGCGCCGAGGGCTATATTTAGGCTTGCGGTGAAAGAGTGAACCCGGAGGGTCCAGTTGCATGTGGGGCTGCATAAAGTCTCCCCTGGGGAGTTCACTTGTACCCAAAGCCTTCCTTTGGGGGCACTTCTGGATGGGCGAGTGGGGCTTGAAACGCATTTTCTGGGGCCCGAGTTTTCAGTCGACTGCCAGGCGGGCCAGGGATATATTTAGGGTTGCTGTGAAAGAGCGAATACGGAGGGTCCAGTTGAATGTGGGGCTGCATAAAGTCTCCCCTGGGGAGTTCACTTGTACCCAAAGCCTTCCTTTGGGGGCACTTCTGGATGGGTGAATGGGGCTTGAAACGCATTTTCTGGAGCCCGAGTTTTCAGTCTTCTGCCATGGTGGCTAGGGGTATATTTAGGGTTGCTCGTAAACAGTGAACAAGGAGGGTCCAGTTGCATGTGGGGCTGCATAAAGGCTCCCCTGGGGAGTTCACTTGTACCCAAAGCCTTCCTTTGGGGGCACTTCTGGATGGGTGAATGGGGCTTGAAACGCATTTTCTGGAGCCCGAGTTTTCAGTCTTCTGCCATGCTGGCTAGGGTTATATTTAGGGTTGCTGTAAAGAGCAAACACGGAGGGTCCAGTTGCATGTGGGGCTGCGTAAAGGCTCCCCTGGGGAGTTCACTTGTACCCAAAGCCTTCCTTTGGGGGCACTTCTGGATGGGCGAATGGGGCTCGTAACACATTTTCTGTGGCCCGAGCTTTCAGTCGACTGCCAGGCCTGCTAGGGATATATTTAGGCTTGCGGTGAAAGAGTGAACCCGGAGGGTCCAGTTGCATGTGGGGCTGCATAAAGGCTCCCCTGGGGAGTTCACTTGTACCCAAAGCCTTCCTTTGGGGGCACTTCTGGATGGGTGAATGGGGCTTGAAACGCATTTTCTGGAGCCCGAGTTTTCAGTCTTCTGCCATGGTGGCTAGGGGTATATTTAGTGTTGCTCATAAACAGTGAACAAGGAGGGTCCAGTTGCATGTGGGGCTGCGTTAAGGCTCCCCTGGGGAGTTCACTTGTACCCAAAGCCTTCCTCTGGGGGCACTTTTGGATGGGCGAATTAGGCTTTTAACGCATTTTCTGGGGCCCGAGTTTTCAGTCGACTGCCAGGCGGGCCAGGGCTATATTTAGGGTTGCTGTGAAAGAGCGAATACGGAGGGTCCAGTTGCATGTGGGGCTGCGTTAAGGCTCCCCTGGGGAGTCCAGTTGTACCCAAAGCCTTCCTTTGGGAGCACTTTTGGATGGTCCAAGGGGAATCGCAATGCGTTTTCTGAGGCCCGCTTTTTCAGTCTTCTCCCATTGCGCCGAGGGCTATATTTAGGCTTGCGGTGAAAGAGTGAACCCGGAGGGTCCAGTTGCATGTGGGGCTGCATAAAGTCTCCCCTGGGGAGTTCACTTGTACCCAAAGCCTTCCTTTGGGGGCACTTCTGGATGGGCGAGTGGGGCTTGAAACGCATTTTCTGGGGCCCGAGTTTTCAGTCGACTGCCAGGCGGGCCAGGGATATATTTAGGGTTGCTGTGAAAGAGCGAATACGGAGGGTCCAGTTGAATGTGGGGCTGCATAAAGTCTCCCCTGGGGAGTTCACTTGTACCCAAAGCCTTCCTTTGGGGGCACTTCTGGATGGGTGAATGGGGCTTGAAACGCATTTTCTGGAGCCCGAGTTTTCAGTCTTCTGCCATGGTGGCTAGGGGTATATTTAGGGTTGCTCATAAACAGTGAACAAGGAGGGTCTAGTTGCATGTGGGGCTGCGTAAAGGCTCCCCTGGGGAGTTCACTTGTACCCAAAGCCTTCCTCTGCGGGCACTTTTGGATGGGCGAATTAGGCTTTTCATGCATTTTCTGTGGCCCGATTTTTCAGTCGACTACCAGGCGGGCCAGGGCTATATTTAGGGTTGCTGTGAAAGAGCGAATACGGAGGGTCCAGTTGCATGTGGGGCTGCGTTAAGGCTCCCCTGGGGAGTTCAGTTGTACCCAAAGCCTTCCTCTGGGGGCACATTTGGATGGGCGAATTAGGCTTCTAACAGTTTTTCTGGGGCCCGAGTTTTCAGTCGACTGCCAGGCGGGCCAGGGCTATATTTAGGCTTGCAGTGAAAGAGTGAACCCGGAGGGTCCAGTTGCATGTGGGGCTGCATAAAGGCTCCCCTGGGGAGTTCACTTGTACCCAAAGCCTTCCTTTGGGGGCACTTCTGGATGGGCGAAAGGGGCTTGAAACGCTTTTTCTGTGGCCCGAGTTTTCAGTCTTCTGCCATGCTGGCTAGGGTTATATTTAGGGTTGCTGTAAAGAGCAAACACGGAGGGTCCAGTTGCATGTGGGGCTGCGTAAAGGCTCCCCTGGGGAGTTCAGATGTACCCAAAGCCTTCTTTTGGGGGCACTTCTGGATGGGCGAATGGGGCTTGAAACGCATTTTCTGGAGCCCGAGTTTTCAGTCTTCTGCCATGGTGGCTAGGGGCATATTTAGGGTTGCTCGTAAACAGTGAACAAGGAGGGTCCAGTTGCATGTGGGGCTGCATAAAGGCTCCCCTGGGGAGTTCACTTGTACCCAAAGCCTTCCTTTGGGGGCACTTCTGGATGGGTGAATGGGGCTTGAAACGCATTTTCTGGAGCCCGAGTTTTCAGTCTTCTGCCATGCTGGCTAGGGTTATATTTAGGGTTGCTGTAAAGAGCAAACACGGAGGGTCCAGTTGCATGTGGGGCTGCGTAAAGGCTCCCCTGGGGAGTTCACTTGTACCCAAAGCCTTCCTTTGGGGGCACTTTTGGATGGGCGAATGGGGCTCGTAACACATTTTCTGTGGCCCGAGCTTTCAGTCGACTGCCAGGCCTGCTAGGGATATATTTAGGCTTGCGGTGAAAGAGTGAACCCGGAGGGTCCAGTTGCATGTGGGGCTGCATAAAGGCTCCCCTGGGGAGTTCACTTGTACCCAAAGCCTTCCTTTGGGGGCACTTCTGGATGGGTGAATGGGGCTTGAAACGCATTTTCTGGAGCCCGAGTTTTCAGTCTTCTGCCATGGTGGCTAGGGGTATATTTAGTGTTGCTCATAAACAGTGAACAAGGAGGGTCCAGTTGCATGTGGGGCTGCGTTAAGGCTCCCCTGGGGAGTTCACTTGTACCCAAAGCCTTCCTCTGGGGGCACTTTTGGATGGGCGAATTAGGCTTTTCATGCATTTTCTGGGGCCCGAGTTTTCAGTCTACTGCCAGGCGGGCCAGGGCTATATTTAGGGTTGCTTTGAAAGAGCGAATACGGAGGGTCCAGTTGCATGTGGGGCTGCGTTAAGGCTCCCCTGGGGAGTCCAGTTGTACCCAAAGCCTTCCTTTGGGAGCACTTTTGGATGGTCCAAGGGGAATCGCAATGCGTTTTCTGAGGCCCGCTTTTTCAGTCTTCTCCCATTGCGCCCAGGGCTATATTTAGGCTTGCGGTGAAAGAGTGAACCCGGAGGGTCCAGTTGCATGTGGGGCTGCATAAAGGCTCCCCTGGGGAGTTCACTTGTACCCAAAGCCTTCCTTTGGGGGCACTTCTGGATGGGCGAGTGGGGCTTGAAACGCATTTTCTGGGGCCCGAGTTTTCAGTCGACTGCCAGGCGGGCCAGGGCTATATTTAGGGTTGCTGTGAAAGAGCGAATACGGAGGGTCCAGTTGAATGTGGGGCTGCATAAAGGCTCCCCTGGGGAGTTCACTTGTACCCAAAGTCATCCTTTCGGGGCACTTTTGGATGGGCGAAAGGGGCTTGAAACGCTTTTTCTGTGGCTCGAGTTTTCAGTCTTCTGCCATGGTGGCTAGGGGTATATTTAGGGTTGCTCGTAAACAGTGAACAAGGAGGGTCCAGTTGCATGTGGGGCTGCATAAAGGCTCCCCTGGGGAGTTCACTTGTACCCAAAGCCTTCCTTTGGGGGCACTTCTGGATGGGTGAATGGGGCTTGAAACGCATTTTCTGGAGCCCGAGTTTTCAGTCGACTGCCATGCTGGCTAGGGTTATATTTAGGGTTGCTGTAAAGAGCAAACACGGAGGGTCCAGTTGCATGTGGGGCTGCGTAAAGGCTCCCCTGGGGAGTTCAGATGTACCCAAAGCCTTCCTTTGGGGGCACTTTTGGATGGGCGAATGGGGCTCGTAACACATTTTCTGTGGCCCGAGCTTTCAGTCGACTGCCAGGCGTGCTAGGGCTATATTTAGGCTTGCGGTGAAAGAGTGAACCCGGAGGGTCCAGTTGCATGTGGGGCTGCATAAAGGCTCCCCTGGGGAGTTCACTTGTACCCAAAGCCTTCCTTTGGGGGCACTTCTGGATGGGCGAAAGGGGCTTGAAACGCTTTTTCTGTGGCCCGAGTTTTCAGTCTTCTGCCATGCTGGCTAGGGTTTTATTTAGGGTTGCTGTAAAGAGCGAACACGGAGGGTCCAGTTGCATGTGGGGCTGCGTAAAGGCTCCCCTGGGGAGTTTAGATGTACCCAAAGCCTTCCTCTGGGGGCACTTTTGGATGGGCGAATTAGGCTTTTAACAGTTTTTCTGGAGCCCGAGTTTTCAGTCGACTGCCAGGCGGGCCAGGGCTATATTTAGGGTTGCTGTGAAAGAGCGAATACGGAGGGTCCAGTTGCATGTGGGGCTGCGTTAAGGCTCCCCTGGGGAGTCCAGTTGTACCCAAAGCCTTCCTTTGGGAGCACTTTTGGATGGTCCAAGGGGAATCGCAATGCGTTTTCTGAGGCCCGCTTTTTCAGTCTTCTCCCATTGCGCCGAGGGCTATATTTAGGCTTGCGGTGAAAGAGTGAACCCGGAGGGTCCAGTTGCATGTGGGGCTGCATAAAGTCTCCCCTGGGGAGTTCACTTGTACCCAAAGCCTTCCTCTGGGGGCACTTTTGGATGGGCGAATTAGGCTTTTCATGCATTTTCTGGGGCCCGAGTTTTCAGTCGACTGCCAGGCGGGCCAGGGCTATATTTAGGGTTGCTGTGAAAGAGCGAATACGGAGGGTCCAGTTGCATGTGGGGCTGCGTTAAGGCTCCCCTGGGGAGTTCAGATGTACCCAAAGCCTTCATTGGGGGCACTTCTGGACGGGCGAATGGGGCTTGAAACGCATTTTCTGGAGCCCGAGTTTTCAGTCTTCTGCCATGGTGGCTAGGGGTATATTTAGGGTTGCTCGTAAACAGTGAACAAGGAGGGTCCAGTTGCATGTGGGGCTGCATAAAGGCTCCCCTGGGGAGTTCAGTTGTACCCAAAGCCTTCCTTTGGGGGCACTTCTGGATGGGTGAATGGGGCTTGAAACGCATTTTCTGGAGCCCGAGTTTTCAGTCTTCTGCCATGCTGGCTAGGGTTATATTTAGGGTTGCTGTAAAGAGCGAACACGGAGGGTCCAGTTGCATGTGGGGCTGCGTTAAGGCTCCCCTGGGGAGTTCAGATGTACCCAAAGCCTTCCTTTGGGGGCACTTTTGGATGGGCGAATGGGGCTCGTAACACATTTTCTGTGGCCCGAGCTTTTAGTCGACTGCCAGGCGTGCTAGTGCTATATTTAGGCTTGCAGTGAAAGAGTGAACCCGGAGGTACCAGTTGCATGTGGGGCTGCATAAAGGCTCCCCTGGGGAGTTCACTTGTACCCAAAGCCTTCCTTTGGGGGCACTTCTGGATGGGTGAATGGGGCTTGAAACGCATTTTCTGGAACCCGAGTTTTCAGTCTTATGCCATGGAGGCTAGGGGTATATTTAGGGTTGCTCATAAACAGTGAACAAGGAGGGTCCAGTTACATGTGGGGCTGCGTAAAGGCTCCCCTGGGGAGTTCAGTTGTACCCAAAGCCTTCCTCTGGGGGCACTTTTGGATGGGCGAATTAGGCTTTTAATGCATTTTCTGTGGCCTGAGTTTTCAGTCGACTGCCATGCGTGCTAGGGATATATTTAGGCTTGCGGTGAAAGAGTGAATCCGGAGGGTCCAGTTGCATGTGGGGCTGCATAAAGGCTCCCCTGGGGAGTTCACTTGGACCCAAAGCCTTCCTCTGGGGGCACTTTTGGATGGGCGAATTAGGCTTTTAACGCATTTTCTGGGGCCCGAGTTTTCAGTCGACTGCCAGGCGGGCCAGGGTTATATTTAGGGTTGCTGTGAAAGAGCGAACCCGTAGGGTCCAGTTGCATGTGGGGCTGCATAAAGGCTCCCCTGGGGAGTTCAGTTGTACCCAAAGCCTTCCTTTGGGGGCACTTCTAGATGGGTGAATGGGGCTTGAAACGCTTTTTCTGTGGCCCGAGTTTTCAGTCTTCTGCCATGCTGGCTAGGGTTATATTTAGGGTTGCTGTAAACAGTGAACCCGGAGGGTCCAGTTGCATGTGGTGCTGCATAAAGGCTCCCCTGGGGAGTTCACTTGTACCCAAAGCCTTCTTTTGGGGCACTTTTGGATGGTCGAATGGGGCTTGTAGCACGTTTTCTGGGGCCCGAGTTTTCAGTCGTCTGCCATGCGGGCCAGGGTTATATTTAGGGTTGCTGTGAAAGAGCGACTACGGAGGGTCCAGTTGCATGTGGGGCTGCATAAAGGCTCCCCTGGGGAGTTCACTTGTACCCAAAGCCTTCCTTTGGGGGCACTTCTGGATGGGCGAAAGGGACTTGAAACGCTTTTTCTGTGGCCCGAGTTTTCAGTCTTCTGCCATTCTGGCTAGGGTTATATTTAGGGTTGCTGTAAAGAGCGAACACGGAGGGTCCAGTTGCATGTGGGGCTGCGTAAAGGCTCCCCTGGGGAGTTCAGATGTACCCAAAGCCTTCCTTTGGGGGCACTTTTGGATGGGCGAATGGGGCTCGTAACACATTTTCTGTGGCCCGAGCTTTCAGTCGACTGCCAGGCGTGCTAGGGCTATATTTAGGCTTGCGGTGAAAGAGTGAACCCGGAGGGTCCAGTTGCATGTGGGGCTGCATAAAGGCTCCCCTGGGGAGTTCACTTGTACCCAAAGCCTTCCTTTGGGGGCACTTCTGGATGGGTGAACGGGGCTTGAAACGCATTTTATGGAGCCCGAGTTTTCAGTCTTCTGCCATGGTGGCTAGGGGTATATTTAGGGTTGCTCGTAAACAGTGAACCCGGAGGGTCCAGTTGCATGTGGGGCTGCGTAAAGGCTCCCCTGGGGAGTTCAGTTGTACCCAAAGCCTTCCTCTGGGGGCACTTTTGGATGGGCGAATTAGGCTTTTAATGCATTTTCTGGGGCCCGAGTTTTCAGTCGACTGCCATGCGGGCCAGGGCTATATTTAGGGTTGCTGTGAAAGAGCGAATACGGAGGGTCCAGTTGCATGTGGGGCTGCATAAAGGCTCCCCTGGGGAGTTCAGTTGTACCCAAAGCCTTCCTTTGGGGGCACTTCTGGATGGGTGAATGGGGCTTGAAACGCATTTTCTGGAGCCCGAGTTTTCAGTCTTCTGCCATGCGGGCCAGGGTTATATTTAGGGTTGCTGTAAAGAGCGAACACGGAGGGTCCAGTTGCATGTGGGGCTGCATAAAGGCTCCCCTGGGGAGTTCAGATGTACCCAAAGCCTTCCTTTGGGGGCACTTCTGGATGGGTGAATGGGGCTCGTAACACATTTTCTGTGGCCCGAGCTTTCAGTCGACTGCCAGGCGTGCTAGGGCTATATTTAGGCTTGCGGTGAAAGAGTGAACCCGGAGGGTCCAGTTGCATGTGGGGCTGCATAAAGGCTCCCCTGGGGAGTTCACTTGTACCCAAAGCCTTCCTTTGGGGGCACTTCTGGATGGGTGAATGGGGCTTGAAACACATTTTCTGCAACCCGAGTTTTCAGTCTTCTGCCATGGAGGCTAGGGGTATATTTAGGGTTGCTCATAAACAGTGAACAAGGAGGGTCCAGTTGCATGTGGGGCTGCGTAAAGGCTCCCCTGGGGAGTTCAGTTGTACCCAAAGCCTTCCTCTGGGGGCACTTTTGGATGGGCGAATTAGGCTTTTCATGCATTTTCTGGGGCCCAAGTTTTCAGTCGACTGCCAGGCGGGCCAGGGCTATATTTAGGCTTGCGGTGAAAGAGTGAACCCGGAGGGTCCAGTTGCATGTGGGACTGCATAAAGGCTCCCCTGGGGAGTTCAGTTGTACCCAAAGCCTTCCTTTGGGGGCACTTCTGGATGGGTGAATGGGGCTTGAAACGCATTTTCTGGAGCCCGAGTTTTCAGTCTTCTGCCATGCTGGCTAGGGTTATATTTAGGGTTGCTGTAAAGAGCGAACACGGAGGGTCCAGTTGCATGTGGGGCTGCGTTAAGGCTCCCCTGGGGAGTTCAGATGTACCCAAAGCCTTCCTTTGGGGGCACTTTTGGATGGGCGAATGGGGCTCGTAACACATTTTCTGTGGCCCGAGCTTTCAGTCGACTGCCAGGCGTGCTAGGGCTATATTTACGCTTGCGGTGAAAGAGTGAACCCGGAGGGTCCAGTTGCATGTGGGGCTGCATAAAGGCTCCCCTGGGGAGTTCACTTGTACCCAAAGCCTTCCTTTGGGGGCACTTCTGGATGGGTGAATGGGGCTTGAAACGCATTTTCTGGAGCCCGAGTTTTCAGTCTTCTGCCATGCTGGCTAGGGTTATATTTAGGGTTGCTGTAAAGAGCGAACACGGAGGGTCCAGTTGCATGTGGGGCTGCATAAAGGCTCCCCTGGGGAGTTCAGATGTACCCAAAGCTTTCCTTTGGGGGCACTTTTGGATGGGTGAATGGGGCTCGTAACACATTTTCTGTGGCCCGAGCTTTCAGTCGACTGCCAGGCGTGCTAGGGCTATATTTAGGCTTGCGGTGAAAGAGTGAACCCGGAGGGTCCAGTTGCATGTGGGGCTGCATAAAGGCTCCCCTGGGGAGTTCACTTGTACCCAAAGCCTTCCTTTGGGGGCACTTCTGGATGGGTGAATGGGGCTTGAAACACATTTTCTGGAGCCCGAATTTTCAGTCTTCTGCCATGGAGGCTAGGGGTATATTTAGGGTTGCTCATAAACAGTGAACAAGGAGGGTCCAGTTGCATGTGGGGCTGCGTAAAGGCTCCCCTGGGGAGTTCAGTTGTACCCAAAGCCTTCCTCTGGGGGCACTTTTGGATGGGCGAATTAGGCTTTTCATGCATTTTCTGGGGCCCGAGTTTTCAGTCGACTGCCAGGCGGGCCAGGGCTATATTTAGGGTTGCTGTGAAAGAGCGAATACGGAGGTTCCAGTTGCATGTGGGGCTGCGTTAAGGCTCCCCTGGGGAGTCCAGTTGTACCCAAAGCCTTCCTTTGGGAGCACTTTTGGATGGTCCAAGGGGAATCGCAATGCGTTTTCTGAGGCCCGCTTTTTCAGTCTTCTCCCAGTGCGCCGAGGGCTATATTTAGGCTTGCGGTGAAAGAGTGAACCCGGAGGGTCCAGTTGCATGTGGGGCTGCATAAAGGCTCCCCTGGGGAGTTCACTTGTACCCAAAGCCTTCCTTTGGGGGCACTTCTGGATGGGCGAATGGGGCTTGAAACGCATTTTCTGTGGTTCGAGTTTTCAGTCTTCTGCCATGGTGGCTAGGGGTATATTTAGGGTTGCTCGTAAACAGTAAACAAGGAGGGTCCAGTTGCATGTGGGGCTGCATAAAGGCTCCCCTGGGGAGTTCAGTTGTACCCAAAGCCTTCCTTTGGGGGCACTTCTGGATGGGTGAATGGGGCTTGAAACGCATTTTCTGGAGCCCGAGTTTTCAGTCTTCTGCCATGCTGGCTAGGGTTATATTTAGGGTTGCTGTAAAGAGCGAACACGGAGGGTCCAGTTGCATGTGGGGCTGCGTTAAGGCTCCCCTGGGGAGTTCAGATGTACCCAAAGCCTTCCTTTGGGGGCACTTTTGGATGGGCGAATGGGGCTCGTAACACATTTTCTGTGTCCCGAGCTTTCAGTCGACTGCCAGGCGTGCTAGGGCTGTATTTACGCTTGCGGTGAAAGAGTGAACCCGGAGGGTCCAGTTGCATGTGGGGCTGCATAAAGGCTCCCCTGGGGAGTTCACTTGTACCCAAAGCCTTCCTTTGGGGGCACTTCTGGATGGGTGAATGGGGCTTGAAACGCATTTTCTGGAGCCCGAGTTTTCAGTCTTCTGCCATGCTGGCTAGGGTTATATTTAGGGTTGCTGTAAAGAGCGAACACGGAGGGTCCAGTTGCATGTGGGGCTGCATAAAGGCTCCCCTGGGGAGTTCAGATGTACCCAAAGCCTTCCTCTGGGGGCACTTTTGGATGGGCGAATTAGGCTTTTAATGCATTTTCTGTGGCCCGAGTTTTCAGTCGACTGCCAGGCAAGCCAGGGCTATATTTAGGGTTGCTGTGAAAGACTGAACCCGGGGGGTCCAGTTGCATGTGGGGCTGCATAAAGGCTCCCCTGGGGAGTTCACTTGTACCCAAAGCCTTCCTTTGGGGGCACTTCTGGATGGGTGAATGGGGCTTGAAACGCTTTTTCTGTGGCCCGAGTTTTCAGTTTTCTGCCATGCTGGTTAGGGTTATATTTAGGGTTGCTTGTAAATAGCGAACACGGCTGGTCCAGTTGCGTATGGGCCTGCATAAAGGCTCCCCTGGGGAGTTCAGTTGTACCCAAAGCCTTCCTTTGGGGGCACTTTTGGATGGTCGAATTAGGCTTTTAATGCATTTTCTGGGGCCCGAGCTTTCAGTCGTCTGCCATGCGGGCCAGGGTTATATTTAGGGTTGCTGTGAAAGAGCGAATACGGAGGGTCCAGTTGCATGTGGGGCTGCATAAAGGCTCCCCTGGGGAATTCACTTGTACCCAAAGCCTTCCTTTGGGGGCACTTCTGGATGGGCGAAAGGGGCTTGAAATGCTTTTTCTCTGGCCCGAGTTTTCAGTCTTCTGCCATGCTGGCTAGGGTTATATTTAGGGTTGCTGTAAAGAGCGAACACGGAGGGTCCAGTTGCATGTGGGGCTGCGTAAAGGCTCCCCTGGGGAGTTCAGATGTACCCAAAGCCTTCCTCTGGGGGCACTTTTGGATGGACGAATTAGGCTTTTAATGCATTTTCTGGGGCCCGAGTTTTCAGTCGACTGCCAGGCGGGCCAGGGCTATATTTAGGGTTGCTGTGAAAGAGCGAATACGGAGGGTCCAGTTGCATGTGGGGCTGCGTTAAGGCTCCCCTGGGGAGTCCAGTTGTACCCAAAGCCTTCCTTTGGGAGCACTTTTGGATGGTCCAAGGGGAATCGCAATGCGTTTTATGAGGTCAGCTTTTTCAGTCTTCTCCCATTGCGCCAAGGGCTATATTTAGTGTTGCTCATAAACAGTGAACAAGGAGGGTCCAGTTGCATGTGGGGCTGCGTAAAGGCTCCCCTGGGGAGTTCACTTGTACCCAAAGCCTTCCTTTGGGGGCACTTCTGGATGGGCGAATGGGGCTTGAAACGCTTTTTCTGTGGCCCGAGTTTTCAGTCTTCTGCCATGGTGGCTAGGGGTATATTTAGGGTTGCTTCTAAATAGATGTCCTGGTTTCAGTTAGCACAGAATTAATTTTCTTCCTAGTAGCTGGTGGAATGCTGTGTTTTGGCTTAGGATGAGAAGAGTGCTGATAACACCCCGATGCTTTAATTGTTGCAGAGCAGTGCTTATACTAAGCCAAGGACATCTCAGCCTTTTGCTCTGTCCTGCCAACGGGCAGGCTGGGGGTGCAGTAAGAGCTGGGAGGGGACAGACCCAGGACAGGTGACCCAAACTAGCCAAAGGGGTATTCCATACCATCTGACGTCATGCTAAACAATATATAGGGGTGGCTAGCTGGGGGGAAGGGGCCGGACTGCTCGGGGTTAGGCTGGGCATCAGTCAGCGAGTGGTGAGCAATTGCATTGTGCATCACTTGTTTGTACATACTATTATTACTTTCCTATTATCACCATTGTATTATTATTGTTATTATTTTTATTATTATTTTGTTATTATTATTTTCCTGTCTTATTAAACTGTCTTTATCTCAACTCACGGGCTTCACTTTCCATTTCTCTCCCCCGTCCCAGAGAGGGAGGGGGGAGGGTGAGCGAACGGCTGCGTGGTGTTTAGCTGCCGGCCGGGTTAAACCACGACAGCCTTTTTGGCGCCCAACGTGGGGCCCGAAAGGTTGAGATAACGGCAGATCTGACCAGAGTGTGTTAAACTAAAATTGGTGTAAGGATTAGACCTGCTTAATAGTCACTTGTCATGATGCTGATTGCTTTAATCTCAACTCTGCTGCGCCTGTTTTCCAAATTGAGTATTATAGTACATTATTTTCCGTATTTGCTCTCTGTCGTGTTGTTTATCCTCTCCGGGCCCTGGTTTCAGATCATTATGGTGCTGTGTGTTGTAGCAATGGCTTATGAGACGATGAAATATGTGGTCATGACTCTAACTTGTTATTTGTATTCAGTAACATCGTCGACTCTGTACTTTGGAAACTGTATCTTGGAAACTATTAGCAATTATACCTATTGTTTTTTTCCATTAGGGAGTCAATCTGTGGAGGGGAAAGGGGAGGATATTTTTCCTTACTTGCTTACTCTCCCTTTCTCCTTCACCACCCCTGTACCCTCCTGGGTCACTCTGCCTTCCTCCTTCACCACCCTCTTATCCCCTGAGCTTGTCACAATAGCTCTCCAAGATATTGAATATTTCTGGAATACTCAGAGTACCATAGTCTTGTTGTTCTGCCTCATGAATGCACTTCAGGTTCTGCTTAAAGTTAAACAACTACTTGGGAAGCTCTTCCGGAGATGTGCCCGGAGGCAGGATAGTTGTGGGTGGCAGGGAGTATGGGTGGATATGGGCAGGCATCTAGAGCAGTTGGCACCCCCAGTGTGTTGGAAATTCACCCCTGAACAATGGCAAAATCCTCAAAAACTGGCAGAATGCTTGAAAAAAAGGTGTCATGATTCTGGCAGTTCTAAAGTAACACAAATCATTGTAACGTGCTGGGGCCTGGCTCATGCCTATCGAGCTGCCATTGATACTGCTATCAACTTAGTGACAGACCCTGCGGCCACTCCAAGCCCTGTGACAGATCCAACGGCCACTGTGACCCCTACGGTGGACTCGGCAGCCGCTCCAGATCCGGTTCCTGCAGCCGCTCCAGATCCGGTTCCTGCAGCCGCTCCAGTCCCAGCTCCTGCAGCCGCTCCAGTCCCAGCTCCTGCAGCCGCTCCAGTCCCAGCTCCTGCAGCCGCTCCAGCTCCAGCTCCTGCAGCCGCCCCAGCTCCAGCTCCTGCAACTGCTCCAGCTCCTGCAACTGCTCCAGCTCCAGCTCCTGCAGCCGCTCCAGCTCCAGCTCCTGCAGCCGCTCCAGTCCCAGCTCCTGCAGCCGCTCCAGCTCCAGCTCCTGCAGCCGCTCCAGTTCCAGCTCCTGCAGCCGCTCCAGTCCCAGTTCCTGCAGTCGCTCCAGTTCCAGCTCCGGCCGCTACTCCAGTCCCAGTTCCTGCAACTGCTCCAGTCCCAGCTCCTGAAGCTGCTCCAGTCCCAGCTCCTGCAGCCGCTCCAGCTCCAGCTCCTGCAGCCGCTCCAGCTCCAGCTCCTGCAGCCGCTCCAGCTCCAGCTCCTACTGCTGCTCCAGTCCCAGCTCCTGCAACTGCTCCAGCTCCTGCAGCCGCTCCAGCTCCTGTGGCCGTGTCAGAGAAACGAGCTGTAGCAGTGCAAGTTGACCCTGCAGAGGGTATTCCAATCCCTGTAACGGGGTCAGAGAAACGAGCTGTAGCAGTGCAAGTTGATCCTGCAGAGGGTATTCCAATCCCTGTAACGGGGTCAGAGAAACGAGCTGTAGCAGTGCAAGCTGCCCCTGCAGAGGGTATTCCAACCCCTGTGGCAGACCCTGTAACAAAGTCAGAGAAACGAGCAGTAGCAGTGCAAGCTGCCCCTGTAGAGAAGGTGAAAATATGGTATAGAAATTCAAGTCGTTTAGAACGCAGAGAGTCTTCTGCCAATCCAGGTAAAGCTTCTGCCAAAACTAAGTATAGAGATGACGAAGATGATGACGACGCTGGGCCATCAAGGATTCAGGAGGAGGAAGATGAGGATGCCAAAAGAGCAACAGTAACTACCCGAAGCCTAAACGAGCGCGAGCTACGAGATGTGCGAAAAGATTTTGGTCGCTGTATAGGTGAGCAGCTTGTCACCTGGCTGCTCCGGTGCTGGGACTCTGGAGCCAATTGTGTGGAATTAGACGGCAGGGAAGCCAGACGGTTGGGATCCCTTGCTCGAGACGCCGGCATTGACAAAGCAATTGCAGATGGAGCACGACCCACCAGCCTCTGGAGGCGTCTCCTCTCAGCTGTGAGGGAAAGGTATCCCTTCAAGGAAGATATTCTATGTCTACCAGGCAAGTGGACCACTATGGAGAAGGGAATCCAGTACCTGAGGGAATTAGCCGTACGGGAAGTGATTTATGAGGATCCAGACCAGAGACAAACATCCAAAGATCCAGATGAAGTCAAGTGTACACGACCCATGTGGCGGAAGTTTGTACGGAGTGCACCATCATCATATGCCAGCTCATTGGCAGTAATGGCCTGGAAAGAGGATGAGGAACCCACAGTGGATGAAGCGGCTAAACAACTCCGGCAGTACGAAGAAAGTCTCTCCTCTTCCTTACAGGCCTGCGTCTCAGCTGTGGAGAAACTTTCTGAAAAGTTTCACCAACTTGAAGAGAATCTATTGTCCTCCCCACCTGAACCAACCAGTGCCCACCGACCAAAAGAGAACACTTGGGAGAAACTTTCTGAAAAGGTTCACCAACTTGAAGAGAGATTATTCTCCTCTGCACCTGCACAAAGCAGTGTCTCAGCTGTCAGGGGTAGGCGTGTGCTCGCTTCGGCAGCACATATACTAAAATTGGAACGATACAGAGAAGATTAGCATGGCCCCTGCGCAAGGATGACACGCAAATTCGTGAAGCGTTCCATATTTTTTTTAAAAGGCTGTCGTGGTTTAACCCGGCCGGCAGCTAAACACCACGCAGCCGTTCGCTCACCCTCCCCCCTCCCTCTCTGGGACGGGGGAGAGAAATGGAAAGTGAAGCCCGTGAGTTGAGATAAAGACAGTTTAATAAGACAGGAAAATAATAATAACAAAATAATAATAAAAATAATAACAATAATAATACAATGGTGATAATAGGAAAGTAATAATAGTATGTACAAACAAGTGATGCACAATGCAATTGCTCACCACTCGCTGACCGATGCCCAGCCTAACCCCGAGCAGTCCGGCCCCTTCCCCCCAGCTAGCCACCCCTATATATTGTTTAGCATGACGTCAGATGGTATGGAATACCCCTTTGGCTAGTTTGGGTCACCTGTCCTGGGTCTGTCCCCTCCCAGCTCTTACTGCACCCCCAGCCTGCCCGTTGGCAGGACAGAGCAAAAGGCTGAGATGTCCTTGGCTTAGTATAAGCACTGCTCTGCAACAATTAAAGCATCGGGGTGTTATCAGCACTCTTCTCATCCTAAGCCAAAACACAGCATTCCACCAGCTACTAGGAAGAAAATTAATTCTGTGCTAACTGAAACCAGGACAACAGTGAACAAGGAGGGTCCAGTTGCATGTGGGGCTGCATAAAGGCTCCCCTGGGGAGTTCAGTTGTACCCAAAGCCTTCCTTTGGGGGCACTTCTGGATGGGTGAATGGGGCTTGAAACGCATTTTCTGTGGCCCGAGTTTTCAGTCTTCTGCCATGCTGGCTAGGGTTATATTTAGGCTTGCTGTAAAGAGCGAACACGGAGGGTCCAGTTGCATGTGGGGCTGCGTTAAGGCTCCCCTGGGGAGTTCAGTTGTACCCAAAGCCTTCCTTTGGGGGCACTTTTGGATGGGCGAATGGGGCTCGTAACACATTTTCTGTGGCCCGAGCTTTCAGTCGACTGCCAGGCGAGCCAGGGCTATATTTAGGGTTGCTGTGAAAGACTGAACCCGGAGGGTCCAGTTGCATGTGGGGCTGCATAAAGGCTCCCCTGGGGAGTTCACTTGTACCCAAAGCCTTCCTTTGGGGGCACTTCTAGATGGGTGAATGGGGCTTGAAACGCTTTTTCTGTGGCCCGAGTTTTCAGTTTTCTGCCATGCTGGCTAGGTTTATATTTAGGGTTGCTGTAAAGAGCGAACACGGAGGGTCCAGTTGCATGTGGGGCTGCGTAAAGGCTCCCCTGGGGAGTTCAGATGTACCCAAAGCCTTCCTTTGGGGGCACTTTTGGATGGGCGAATGGGGCTCGTAACACATTTTCTGTGGCCCGAGCTTTCAGTCGACTGCCAGGCGTGCTAGTGCTATATTTAGGCTTGCGGTGAAAGAGTGAACCCGGAGGGTCCAGTTGCATGTGGGGCTGCGTAAAGGCTCCCCTGGGGAGTTCACTTGTACCCAAAGCCTTCCTTTGGGGGCACTTCTGGATGGGTGAATGGGGCTGGAAACGCATTTTCTGGAGCCCGAGTTTTCAGTCTTCTGCCATGGTGGCTAGGGGTATATTTAGGGTTGCTCGTAAACAGTGAACAAGGAGGGTCCAGTTGCATGTGGGGCTGCGTAAAGGCTCCCCTGGGGAGTTCAGTTGTACCCAAAGCCTTCCTCTGGGGGCACTTTTGGATGGGCGAATTAGGCTTTTAATGCATTTTCTGGGGCCCGAGTTTTCAGTCGACTGCCAGGCGGGCCAGGGTTATATTTAGGGTTGCTGTGAAAGAGCGAATACGGAGGGTCCAGTTGCATGTGGGGCTGCATAAAGGCTCCCCTGGGGAGTCCAGTTGTACCCAAAGCCTTCCTTTGGGGGCACTTTGGGATGGTCCAAGGGGAATCACAATGCGTTATCTGAGGCCCGCTCTTTCAGTCTTCTCCCATTGCGCCGAGAGATATATTTAGGCTTGCGGTGAAAGAGTGAACCCGGAGGGTCCAGTTGCATGTGGGGCTGCGTTAAGGCTCCCCTGGGGAGTTCACTTGTACCCAAAGCCTTCCTTTGGGGGCACTTCTGGATGGGTGAATGGGGCTTGAAACGCATTTTCTGGAGCCCGAATTTTCAGTCGACTGCCAGGCGGGCCAGGGCTATATTTAGGGTTGCTGTGAAAGAGTGAACCTGGAGGGTCCAGTTGCATGTAGGGCTGCATAAAGGCTCCCCTGGAGAGTTCAGTTGTACCCAATGCCTTCCTTTGGGGGCACTTTCGGATGGGCGAATTAGGCTTTTAACAGTTTTTCTGTGGCCCGAGTTTTCAGTTTTCTGCCATGCTGGCTAGTGTTATCTTTAGGGTTACTTGTAAACAGCGAACACGGGGGGGCCAGTTGCGTATGGGCCTGCATAAAGGCTCCCCTGGGGAGTTCACTTGTACCCAAAGCCTTCCTTTGGGGGCACTTCTGGATGGGTGAATGGGGCTTGAAACGCTTTTTCTGTGTCCCACGTTTTCAGTTTTCTGCCATGCTGGCTAGTGTTATATTTAGGGTTGCTTGTAAAGAGCGAACAGGGGGGGTCCAGTTGCGTATGGGCCTGCATAAAGGCTCCCCTGGGGAGTTCAGATGTACCCAAAGCCTTCCTTTGGGGGCACTTTTGGATGGTCGAATTGGGCTTGTAGCACGTTTTCTGGGGCCCGAGTTTTCAGTCGTCTGCCATGCACGCCAGGGTTATATTTAGGGTTGCTGTGAAAGAGCGAATATGGAGGGTCCAGTTGCATGTGGGGCTGCGTAAAGGCTCCCCTGGGGAGTTCACTTGTACCCAAAGCCTTCCTTTGGGGGCACTTTTGGATGGGCGAATTAGGCTTTTAACGCATTTTCTGTGGCCCGAGTTTTCAGTCGACTGCCAGGCGGGCCAGGGCTATATTTAGGGTTGCTGTGAAAGAGTGAACCCAGAGGGTCCAGTTGCATGTGGGGCTGCGTTAAGGCTCCCCTAAGGAGTCCAGTTGTACCCAAAGCCTTCCTTTGGGAGCACTTTTGGATGGTCCAAGGGGAATCGCAATGCCTTTTCTGAGGCCCGCTTTTTCAGTCTTCTCCCAGTGCGCCGAGGGATACATTTAGGCTTGCGGTGAAAGAGTGAACCCGGAGGGTCCAGTTGCATGTGGGGCTGCGTAAAGGCTCCCCTGGGGAGTTCACTTGTACCCAAAGCCTTCCTTTGGGGGCACTTCTGGATGGGTGAATGGGGCTTGAAACGCATTTTATGGAGCCCGAGTTTTCAGTCTTCTGCCATGGTGGCTAGGGGTATATTTAGGGTTGCTCGTAAACAGTGAACAAGGAGGGTCCAGTTGCATGTGGGGCTGCGTAAAGGCTCCCCTGGGGAGTTCAGTTGTACCCAAAGCCTTCCTCTGGGGGCACTTTTGGATGGGCGAATTAGGCTTTTAACGCATTTTCTGGGGCCCGAGTTTTCAGTCGACTGCCAGGTGGGCCAGGGCTATATTTAGGGTTGCTGTGAAAGAGCGAATACGGAGGGTCCAGTTGCATGTGGGGCTGCGTAAAGGCTCCCCTGGGGAGTTCACTTGTACCCAAAGCCTTCCTTTGGGGGCACTTCTGGATGGGTGAATGGGGCTTGAAACGCATTTTCTGGAGCCCGAGTTTTCAGTCTTCTGCCATGGTGGCTAGGGGTATATTTAGGGTTGCTGTGAAAGAGCGAATACGGAGGGTCCAGTTGCATGTGGGGCTGCGTTAAGGCTCCCCTGGGGAGTTCAGTTGTACCCAAAGCCTTCCTTTGGGGGCACTTTTGGATGGGTGAATTAGGCTTTTAACGCATTTTCTGGGGCCCGAGATTTCAGTCGACTGCCAGGCGGGCCAGGGCTATATTTAGGGTTGCTGTGAAAGACTGAACCCGGAGGGTCCAGTTGCATGTGGGGCTGCGTTAAGGCTCCCCTGGGGAGTTCACTTGTACCCAAAGCCTTCCTCTGGGGGCACTTTTGGATGGGCGAATTAGGCTTTTAACGCATTTTCTGGGGCCCGAGTTTTCAGTCGACTGCCAGGCGGGCCAGGGCTATATTTAGGGTTGCTGTGAAAGAGTGAACCCGGAGGGTCCAGTTGCATGTGGGGCTGCGTTAAGGCTCCCCTGGGGAGTCCAGTTGTACCCAAAGCCTTCCTTTGGGAGCACTTTTGGATGGTCCAAGGGGAATCGCAATGCGTTTTCTGAGGCCCGCTTTTTCAGTCTTCTCCCATTGCGCCGAGGGCTATATTTAGGCTTGCGGTGAAAGAGTGAACCCGGAGGGTCCAGTTGCATGTGGGGCTGCATAAAGGCTCCCCTGGGGAGTCCAGTTGTACCCAAAGCCTTCCTTTGGGGGCACTTTTGGATGGTCCAACGGGAATCGCAATGCGTTTTCTGAGGCTCGCTTTTTCAGTCTTCTCCCATTGCGCCAAGGGCTATATTTAGGCTTGCGGTGAAAGAGTGAACCCGGAGGGTCCAGTTGCATGTGGGACTGCATAAAGGCTCCCCTGGGGAGTTCACTTGTACCCAAAGCCTTCCTTTGGGGGCACTTCTGGATGGGCGAAAGGGGCTTGAAACGCTTTTTCTGTGGCCCGAGTTTTCAGTCTTCTGCCATGGTGGCTAGGGGTATATTTTGGGTTGCTCGTAAACAGTGAACAAGGAGGGTCCAGTTGCATGTGGGGCTGCGTAAAGGCTCCCCTGGGGAATTCAGTTGTACCCAAAGCCTTCCTCTGGGGGCACTTTTGGATGGGCGAATTAGGCTTTTAACGCATTTTCTGGGGCCCGAGTTTTCAGTCGACTGCCAGGTGGGCCAGGGTTATATTTAGGGTTGCTGTGAAAGAGCGAATACGGAGGGTCCAGTTGCATGTGGGGCTGCGTAAAGGCTCCCCTGGGGAGTTCACTTGTACCCAAAGCCTTCCTTTGGGGGCACTTCTGGATGGGTGAATGGGGCTTGAAACGCATTTTCTGGAGCCCGAGTTTTCAGTCTTCTGCCATGGTGGCTAGGGGTATATTTAGGGTTGCTCGTAAACAGTGAACAAGGAGGGTCCAGTTGCATGTGGGGCTGCGTAAAGGCTCCCCTGGGGAGTTCAGTTGTACCCAAAGCCTTCCTCTGGGGGCACTTTTGGATGGGCGAATTAGGCTTTTAACGCATTTTCTGGGGCCCGAGTTTTCAGTCGACTGCCAGGTGGGCCAGGGTTATATTTAGGGTTGCTGTGAAAGAGCGAATACGGAGGGTCCAGTTGCATGTGGGGCTGCGTTAAGGCTCCCCTGGGGAGTTCAGTTGTACCCAAAGCCTTCCTTTGGGGCCACTTTTGGATGGGCGAATTAGGCTTTTAACGCATTTTCTGGGGCCCGAGTTTTCAGTCTTCTGCCATGCTGGCTAGTGTTATATTTAGGGTTGCTTGTAAACAGCGAACACGGGGGGCCCAGTTGCGTATGGGCCTGCATAAAGGCTCCCCTGGGGAGTTCAGTTGTACCCAAAGCCTTCCTTTGGGGGCAGTTTTGGATGGGCGAATGGGGCTCGTAACACATTTTCTGTGGCCCGAGCTTTCAGTCGACTGCCAGGCGTGCTAGGGCTATATTTAGGCTTGCGGTGAAAGAGTGAACCCGGAGGGTCCAGTTGCATGTGGTGCTGCATAAAGGCTCCCCTGGGGAGTTCACTTGTACCCAAAGCCTTCCTTTGGGGGCACTTCTGGATGGGTGAATGGGGCTGGAAACGCATTTTCTGGAGCCCGAGTTTTCAGTCTTCTGCCATGGTGGCTAGGGGTATATTTAGGGTTGCTCGTAAACAGTGAACAAGGAGGGTCCAGTTGCATGTGGGGCTGCGTAAAGGCTCCCCTGGGGAGTTCAGTTGTACCCAAAGCCTTCCTCTGGGGGCACTTTTGGATGGGCGAATTAGGCTTTTAATGCATTTTCTGGGGCCCGAGTTTTCAGTCGACTGCCAGGCGGGCCAGGGCTATATTTAGGGTTGCTGTGAAAGAGTGAACCCGGAGGGTCCAGTTGCATGTAGGGCTGCATAAAGGCTCCCCTGGAGAGTTCAGTTGTACCCAATGCCTTCCTTTGGGGGCACTTTCGGATGGGCGAATTAGGCTTTTAACAGTTTTTCTGTGGCCCGAGTTTTCAGTTTTCTGCCATGCTGGCTAGTGTTATCTTTAGGGTTACTTGTAAACAGCGAACACGGGGGGGCCAGTTGCGTATGGGCCTGCATAAAAGCTCCCCTGGGGAGTTCACTTGTACCCAAAGCCTTCCTTTGGGGGCACTTCTGGATGGGTGAATGGGGCTTGAAACGCTTTTTCTGTGTCCCGCGTTTTCAGTTTTCTGCCATGCTGGCTAGGGGTATATTTAGGGTTGCTTGTAAACAGCGAACAGGAGGGGTCCAGTTGCGTATGGGCCTGCATAAAGGCTCCCCTGGGGAGTTCAGTTGTACCCAAAGCCTTCCTTTGGGGGCACTTTTGGATGGGCGAATTAGGCTTTTAACGCATTTTCTGGGGCCCGAGTTTTCAGTCTTCTGCCATGCTGGCTAGGGTTATATTTAGGGTTGCTTGTAAACAGCGAACACGGGGGGTCCAGTTGCGTATGGGCCTGCATAAAGGCTCCCCTGGGGAGTTCAGTTGTACCCAAAGCCTTCCTTTGGGGGCAGTTTTGGATGGGCGAATGGGGCTCGTAACACATTTTCTGTGGCCCGAGCTTTCAGTCGACTGCCAGGCGTGCTAGGGCTATATTTAAGTTTGCGGTGAAAGAGTGAACCCGGAGGGTCCAGTTGCATGTGGGGCTGCATAAAGGCTCCCCTGGGGAGTTCACTTGTACCCAAAGCCTTCCTTTGGGGGCACTTCTGGATGGGTGAATGGGGCTGGAAACGCATTTTCTGGAGCCCGAGTTTTCAGTCTTCTGCCATGGTGGCTAGGGGTATATTTAGGGTTGCTGTGAAAGAGCGAATACGGAGGGTCCAGTTGCATGTGGGGCTGCGTTAAGGCTCCCCTGGGGAGTTCACTTGTACCCAAAGCCTTCCTCTGGGGGCACTTTTGGATGGGCGAATGGGGCTTGTAGCATGTTTTCTGGGGCCCGAGTTTTCAGTCGTCTGCCAGGCGTGCTAGGGCTATATTTAGGCTTGCGGTGAAAGAGTGAACCCGGAGGGTCCAGTTGCATGTGGGGCTGCATAAAGGCTCCCCTGGGGAGTTCACTTGTACCCAAAGCATTCCTTTGGGGGCACTTCTGGATGGTCGAATTAGGCTTTTAACGCATTTTCTGGGGCCCGAGTTTTCAGTCGACTGCCAGGCGGGCCAGGGTTATATTTAGGGTTGCTGTGAAAGAGCGAATACGGAGTGTCCAGTTGCATGTGGGGCTGCATAAAGGCTCCCCTGGGGAGTTCACTTGTACCCAAAGCCTTCCTTTGGGGGCACTTTTGGATGGGCGAATTAGGCTTTTAACGCATTTTCTGGGGCCCGAGTTTTCAGTCGACTGCCAGGCGGGCCAGGGCTATATTTAGGGTTGCTGTGAAAGAGTGAACCCAGAGGGTCCAGTTGCATGTGGGGCTGCGTTAAGGCTCCCCTGAGGAGTCCACTTGTACCCAAAGCCTTCCTTTGGGAGCACTTTTGGATGGTCCAAGGGGAATCGCAATGCCTTTTCTGAGGCCCGCTTTTTCAGTCTTCTCCCAGTGCGCCGAGGGATACATTTAGGCTTCCGGTGAAAGAGTGAACCCGGAGGGTCCAGTTGCATGTGGGGCTGCGTAAAGGCTCCCCTGGGGAGTTCACTTGTACCCAAAGCCTTCCTTTGGGGGCACTTCTGGATGGGTGAATGGGGCTTGAAACGCATTTTATGGAGCCCGAGTTTTCAGTCTTCTGCCATGGTGGCTAGGGGTATATTTAGGGTTGCTCGTAAACAGTGAACAAGGAGGGTCCAGTTGCATGTGGGGCTGCGTAAAGGCTCCCCTGGGGAGTTCAGTTGTACCCAAAGCCTTCCTCTGGGGGCACTTTTGGATGGGCGAATTAGGCTTTTAACGCATTTTCTGGGGCCCGATTTTTCAGTCGACTGTAAGGTGGGCCAGGGTTATATTTAGGGTTGCTGTGAAAGAGCGAATACGGAGGGTCCAGTTGCATGTGGGGCTGCGTAAAGGCTCCCCTGGGGAGTTCACTTGTACCCAAAGCCTTCCTTTGGGGGCACTTCTGGATGGGTGAATGGGGCTTGAAACGCATTTTCTGGAGCCCGAGTTTTCAGTCTTCTGCCATGGTGGCTAGGGGTATATTTAGGGTTGCTGTGAAAGAGCGAATACAGAGGGTCCAGTTGCATGTGGGGCTGCGTTAAGGCTCCCCTGGGGAGTTCAGTTGTACCCAAAGCCTTCCTTTGGGGGCACTTTTGGATGGGCGAATTAGGCTTTTAACGCATTTTCTGTGGCCCGAGTTTTCAGTCGACTGCCATGCTGGCCAGGGTTATATTTAGGGTTGCTATAAAGAGTGAACCCGGAGGGTCCAGTTGCATGTGGGGCTGCGTAAAGGCTCCCCTGGGGAGTTCACTTGTACCCAAAGCCTTCCTCTGGGGCACTTTTGGATGGGCGAATTAGGCTTTTAACGCATTTTCTGGGGCCCGAGTTTTCAGTCGACATCCAGGCGGGCCAGGGCTATATTTAGGGTTGCTGTGAAAGAGTGAACCCGGAGGGTCCAGTTGCATGTGGGGCTGCGTTAAGGCTCCCCTGGGGAGTCCAGTTGTACCCAAAGCCTTCCTTTGGGAGCACTTTTGGATGGTCCAAGGGGAATCGCAATGCGTTTTCTGAGGCCCGCTTTTTCAGTCTTCTCCCATTGCGCCGAGGGCTATATTTAGGCTTGCGGTGAAAGAGTGAACCCGGAGGGTCCAGTTGCATGTGGGGCTGCATAAAGGCTCCCCTGGGGAGTCCAGTTGTACCCAAAGCCTTCCTTTGGGGGCACTTTGGATGGTCCAACGGGAATCGCAATGCGTTTTCTGAGGCCCGCTTTTTCAGTCTTCTCCCATTGCGCCAAGGGCTATATTTAGGCTTGGGGTGAAAGAGTGAACCCGGAGGGTCCAGTTGCATGTGGGACTGCATAAAGGCTCCCCTGGGGAGTTCACTTGTACCCAAAGCCTTCCTTTGGGGGCACTTCTGGATGGGCGAAAGGGGCTTGAAACGCTTTTTCTGTGGCCCGAGTTTTCAGTCTTCTGCCATGGTGGCTAGGGGTATATTTAGGGTTGCTCGTAAACAGTGAACAAGGAGGGTCCAGTTGCATGTGGGGCTGCGTTAAGGCTCCCCTGGGGAGTTCAGTTGTACCCAAAGCCTTCCTTTGGGGGCACTTTTGGATGGGCGAATTAGGCTTTTAACGCATTTTCTGGGGCCCGAGTTTTCAGTCTTCTGCCATGCTGGCTAGGGTTATATTTAGGGTTGCTTGTAAACAGCGAACACGGGGGGTCCAGTTGCGTATGGGCCTGCATAAAGGCTCCCCTGGGGAGTTCAGTTGTACCCAAAGCCTTCCTTTGGGGGCAGTTTTGGATGGGCGAATGGGGCTCGTAACACATTTTCTGTGGCCCGAGCTTTCAGTCGACTGCCAGGCGTGCTAGGGCTATATTTAAGTTTGCGGTGAAAGAGTGAACCCGGAGGGTCCAGTTGCATGTGGTGCTGCATAAAGGCTCCCCTGGGGAGTTCACTTGTACCCAAAGCCTTCCTTTGGGGGCACTTCTGGATGGGTGAATGGGGCTGGAAACGCATTTTCTGGAGCCCGAGTTTTCAGTCTTCTGCCATGGTGGCTAGGGGTATATTTAGGGTTGCTGTGAAAGAGCGAATACGGAGGGTCCAGTTGCATGTGGGGCTGCGTTAAGGCTCCCCTGGGGAGTTCACTTGTACCCAAAGCCTTCCTCTGGGGGCACTTTTGGATGGGCGAATGGGGCTTGTAGCATGTTTTCTGGGGCCCGAGTTTTCAGTCGTCTGCCAGGCGTGCTAGGGCTATATTTAGGCTTGCGGTGAAAGAGTGAACCCGGAGGGTCCAGTTGCATGTGGGGCTGCATAAAGGCTCCCCTGGGGAGTTCACTTGTACCCAAAGCCTTCCTTTGGGGGCACTTTTGGATGGGCGAATTAGGCTTTTAATGCATTTTCTGGGGCCCGAGTTTTCAGTCGACTGCCAAGCGGGCCAGGGATATATTTAGGGTTGCTGTGAAAGAGCGAATACGGAGGGTCCAGTTGCATGTGGGGCTGCATAAAGGCTCCCCTGGGGAGTTCAGTTGTACCCAAAGCCTTCCTTTGGGGGCACTTCTGGATGGGCGAAAGGGGCTTGAAACGCTTTTTCTGTGGCCCGAGTTTTCAGTCTTCTGCCATGGTGGCTAGGGGTATATTTAGGGTTGCTCGTAAACAGTGAACAAGGAGGGTCCAGTTGCATGTGGGGCTGCGTTAAGGCTCCCCTGGGGAGTTCACTTGTACCCAAAGCCTTCCTCTGGGGGCACTTTTGGATGGGCGAATTAGGCTTTAAATGCATTTTCTGGGGCCCGAGTTTTCAGTCGACTGCCAGGCGGGCCAGGGCTATATTTAGGGTTGCTATGAAAGAGCGAATACAGAGGGTCCAGTTGCATGTGGGGCTGCGTTAAGGCTCCCCTGGGGAGTCCAGTTGTACCCAAAGCCTTCCTTTGGGAGCACTTTTGGATGGTCCAAGGGGAATCGCAATGCGTTTTCTGAGGCCCGCTTTTTCAGTCTTCTCCCATTGCGCCGAGGGCTATATTTAGGCTTGCGGTGAAAGAGCGAATACGGAGGGTCCAGTTGCATGTGGGGCTGCGTAAAGGCTCCCCTGGGGAGTTCAGTTGTACCCAAAGCCTTCCTTTGGGGGCACTTCTGGATGGGTGAATGGGGCTTGAAACGCATTTTCTGGAGCCCGAATTTTCAGTCTTCTGCCATGGTGGCTAGGGATATATTTAGGGTTGCTAGTAAACAGCGAACAAGGAGGGTCCAGTTGCATGTGGGGCTGCGTTAAGGCTCCCCTGGGCAGTTCAGTTGTACCCAAAGCCTTCCTTTGGGGGCACTTTTGGATGGGCGAATGGGGCTCGTAACACATTTTCTGTGGCCCGATCTTTCAGTCGACTGCCAGGCGTGCTAGGGCTATATTTAGGCTTGTGGTGAAAGAGTGAACCCGGAGGGTCCAGTTGCATGTGGGGCTGCATAAAGGCTCCCCTGGGGAGTTCACTTGTACCCAAAGCCTTCCTTTGGGGGCACTTCTGGATGGGTGAATGGGGCTTGAAACGCATTTTCTGGAGCCCGAGTTTTCAGTCTTCTGCCATGGTGGCTAGGGGTATATTTAGGGTTGCTCGTAAACAGTGAACAAGGAGTGTCCAGTTGCATGTGGGGCTGCGTAAAGGCTCCCCTGGGGAGTTCACTTGTACCCAAAGCCTTCCTCTGGGGGCACTTTTGGATGGGCGAATTAGGCTTTTAACGCATTTTCTGGGGCCCGAGTTTTCAGTCGACTGCCAGGCGGGCCAGGGCTATATTTAGGGTTGCTGTGAAAGAGTGAACCCGGAGGGTCCAGTTGCATGTGGGGCTGCATAAAGGCTCCCCTGGGGAGTCCAGTTGTACCCAAAGCCTTCCTTTGGGAGCACTTTTGGATGGTCCAAGGGGAATCGCAATGCGTTTTCTGAGGCCCGCTTTTTCAGTCTTCTCCCATTGCGCCGAGTGCTATATTTAGGCTTGCGGTGAAAGAGTGAACCCGGAGGGTCCAGTTGCATGTGAGGCTGCATAAAGGCTCCCCTGGGGAGTTCACTTGTACCCAAAGCCTTCCTTTGGGGGCACTTCTGGATGGGCGAAATGGGCTTGAAACGCTTTTTCTGTGGCCCGAGTTTTCAGTCTTCTGCCATGCTGGCTAGGGGTATATTTAGGATTGCTCTTAAACAGTGAACAAGGAGGGTCCAGTTGCATGTGGGGCTGCGTAAAGGCTCCCCTGGGGAATTCTGTTGTACCCAAAGCCTTCCTTTGGGGGCACTTTTGGATGGGCGAAAGGGGCTTAAAACGTTTTTTCTGTGGCCCGAGTTTTCAGTCTTCTGCCATGCTGGCTAGGGGTATATTTAGGGTTGCTGTGAGAGAGCGAATACGGAGGGTCCAGTTGCATGTGGGGCTGCATAAAGGCTCCCCTGGGGAGTTCACTTGTACCCAAAGCCTTCCTTTGGGGGCACTTCTGGATGGGCGAAAGGGGCTTGAAACGCTTTTTCTGTGGCCCGAGTTTTCAGTCTTCTGCCATGGTGGCTAGGGGTATATTTAGGGTTGCTCGTAAACAGTGAACACGGAGGGTCCAGTTGCATGTGGGGCTGCATAAAGGCTCCCCTGGGGAGTTCACTTGTACCCAAAGCCTTCCTTTCGGGGCACTTTTGGATGGGCGAATTAGGCTTTTAACGCATTTTCTGGGGCCCGAGTTTTCAGTCGACTGCCAGGCGGGCCAGGGCTATATTTAGGGTTGCTGTGAAAGAGCGAATACGGAGGGTCCAGTTGCATGTGGGGCTGCGTTAAGGCTCCCCTGGGGAGTCCAGTTGTACCCAAAGCCTTCCTTTGGGAGCACTTTTGGATGGTCCAAGGGGAATCGCAATGCGTTTTCTGAGGCCCGCTTTTTCAGTCTTCTCCCATTGCGCCGAGGGCTATATTTAGGCTTGCGGTGAAAGAGTGAACCCGGAGGGTCCAGTTGCATGTGGGGCTGCATAAAGGCTCCCCTGGGGAGTTCAGTTGTACCCAAAGCCTTCCTTTGGGGGCACTTTTGGATGGGCGAATTAGGCTTTTAACGCTTTTTCTGGGGCCCGAGTTTTCAGTCTTCTGCCATGCTGGCTAGGGGTATATTTAGGGTTGCTGTGAAAGAGCGAACACGGAGGGTCCAGTTGCGTGTGGGGCTGCATAAAGGCTCCCCTGCGGAGTTCAGATGTACCCAAAGCCTTCCTCTGGAGGCACTTTTGGATGGGCGAAAGGGGCTCGTAACACATTTTCTGTGGCTCGAACTTTCAGTGGACTGCCAGGCGTGCTAGGGTTATATTTAGGGTTGCTGTGAAAGAGTGAACCCGGAGGGTCCAGTTGCATGTGGGGCTGCATAAAGGCTCCCTGGGGAGTTCACTTGTACCCAAAGCCTTCCTTTGGGGGCACTTCTGGATGGGCGAAAGGGGCTTGAAACGCTTTTTCTGTGGCCCGAGTTTTCAGTCTTCTGCCATGCTGGCTAGGGTTATATTTAGGGTTGCTGTAAAGAGCGAACACGGAGGGTCCAGTTGCATGTGGGGCTGCGTAAAGGCTCCCCTGGGGAGTTCAGATGTACCCAAAGCCTTCCTCTGGGGGCACTTTTGGATGGGCAAAAGGGCTCGTAACACATTTTCTGTGGCTCGAACTTTCAGTCGACTGCCAGGCGTGCTAGGGATATATTTAGGCTTGCGGTGAAAGAGTGAACCTGGAGGGTCCAGTTGCATGTGGGGCTGCATAAAGGCTCCCCTGGGGAGTTCAGTTGTACCCAAAGACTTCCTTTGGGGGCACTTTTGGATGGGCGAATTAGGCTTTTAATGCATTTTCTGTGGCCGGAGTTTTCAGTCGACTGCCAGGCGGGCCAGGGCTATATTTAGGGTTGCTGTGAAAGAGTGAACCCGGAGGGTCCAGTTGCATGTGGGGCTGCATAAAGGCTCCCCTGGGGAGTTCACTTGTACCCAAAGCCTTCCTTTGGGGGCACTTCCGGATGGGTGAATGGGGCTTGAAACGCATTTTCTGTGTCCCGAGTTTTCAGTCTTCTGCCATGGTGGCTAGGGGTATATTTAGGGTTGCTCGTAAACAGTGAACAAGGAGGGTGCAGTTGCATGTGGGGCTGCATAAAGGCTCCCCTGGGGAGTTCAGTTGTACCCAAAGCCTTCCTCTGGGGGCACTTTTGGATGGGCGAATTAGGCTTTTCATGCATTTTCTGGGGCCCGAATTTTCAGTCGACTGCCAGGCGGGCCAGGGCTATATTTAGGGATGCTGTGAAAGAGCGAACCCGGAGGGTCCAGTTGCATGTGGGGCTTCATAAAGGCTCCCCTGGGGAGTTCACTTGTACCCAAAGCCTTCCTTTGGGGGCACTTTTGGATGGGCGAAAGGGGCTTAAAACGCTTTTTCTGTGGCCCGAGTTTTCAGTCTTCTGCCATGCTGGCTAGGGGTATATTTAGGGTTGCTGTGAGAGAGCGAATACGGAGGGTCCAGTTGCATGTGGGGCTGCATAAAGGCTCCCCTGGGGAGTTCACTTGTACCCAAAGCCTTCCTTTGGGGGCACTTCTGGATGGGCGAAAGGGGCTTGAAACGCTTTTTCTGTGGCCCGAGTTTTCAGTCTTCTGCCATGGTGGCTAGGGGTATATTTAGGGTTGCTCGTAAACAGTGAACAAGGAGGGTCCAGTTGCATGTGGGGCTGCATAAAGGCTCCCCTGGGGAGTTCAGTTGTACCCAAAGCCTTCCTCTGGGGGCACTTTTGGATGGGCGAATTAGGCTTTTCATGCATTTTCTGGGGCCCGAGTTTTCAGTCGACTGCCAGGCGGGCCAGGGCTATATTTAGGGTTGCTGTGAAAGAGCGAATACGGAGGGTCCAGTTGCATGTGGGGCTGCGTTAAGGCTCCCCTGGGGAGTCCAGTTGTACCCAAAGCCTTCCTTTGGGAGCACTTTTGGATGGTCCAAGGGGAATCGCAATGCGTTTTATGAGGCCCGCTTTTTCAGTCTTCTCCCATTGCGCCGAGGGATATATTTAGGCTTGCGGTGAAAGAGTGAACCCGGAGGGTCCAGTTGCATGTGGGGCTGCATAAAGGCTCCCCTGGGGAGTTCAGTTGTACCCAAAGCCTTCCTTTGGGGGCACTTTTGGATGGGCGAATTAGGCTTTTAACTCTTTTTCTGGGGCCCGAGTTTTCAGTCTTCTGCCATGCTGGCTAGGGGTATATTTAGGGTTGCTGTGAAAGAGCGAACACGGAGGGTCCAGTTGCGTGTGGGGCTGCATAAAGGCTCCCCTGCGGAGTTCAGATGTACCCAAAGCCTTCCTCTGGGGGCACTTTTGGATGGGCGAAAGGGGCTCGTAACACATTTTCTGTGGCTCGAACTTTCAGTGGACTGCCAGGCGTGCTAGGGTTATATTTAGAGTTGCTGTGAAAGAGTGAACCCGGAGGGTCCAGTTGCATGTGGGGCTGCATAAAGGCTCCCCTGGGGAGTTCACTTGTACCCAAAGCCTTCCTTTGGGGGCACTTCTGGATGGGCGAAAGGGGCTTGAAACGCTTTTTCTGTGGCCCGAGTTTTCAGTCTTCTGCCATGCTGGCTAGGGTTATATTTAGGGTTGCTGTAAAGAGCGAACACGGAGGGTCCAGTTGCATGTGGGGCTGCGTAAAGGCTCCCCTGGGGAGTTCAGATGTACCCAAAGCCTTCCTCTGGGGGCACTTTTGGATGGGCAAAAGGGCTCGTAACACATTTTCTGTGGCTCGAACTTTCAGTCGACTGCCAGGCGTGCTAGGGATATATTTAGGCTTGCGGTGAAAGAGTGAACCTGGAGGGTCCAGTTGCATGTGGGGCTGCATAAAGGCTCCCCTGGGGAGTTCAGTTGTACCCAAAGACTTCCTTTGGGGGCACTTTTGGATGGGCGAATTAGGCTTTTAATGCATTTTCTGTGGCCGGAGTTTTCAGTCGACTGCCAGGCGGGCCAGGGCTATATTTAGGGTTGCTGTGAAAGAGTGAACCCGGAGGGTCCAGTTGCATGTGGGGCTGCATAAAGGCTCCCCTGGGGAGTTCACTTGTACCCAAAGCCTTCCTTTGGGGGCACTTCCGGATGGGTGAATGGGGCTTGAAACGCATTTTCTGTGTCCCGAGTTTTCAGTCTTCTGCCATGGTGGCTAGGGGTATATTTAGGGTTGCTCGTAAACAGTGAACAAGGAGGGTGCAGTTGCATGTGGGGCTGCATAAAGTCTCCCCTGGGGAGTTCACTTGTACCCAAAGCCTTCCTCTGGGGGCACTTTTGGATGGGCGAATTAGGCTTTTCATGCATTTTCTGGGGCCCGAATTTTCAGTCGACTGCCAGGCGGGCCAGGGCTATATTTAGGGTTGCTGTGAAAGAGCGAATACGGAGGGTCCAGTTGCATGTGGGGCTGCGTTAAGGCTCCCCTGGGGAGTTCAGTTGTACCCAAAGCCTTCCTTTGGGGGCACTTTTGGATGGTCCAAGGGGAATCGCAATGCGTTTTATGAGGCCCGCTTTTTCAGTCTTCTCCCATTGCGCCGAGGGATATATTTAGGCTTGCGGTGAAAGAGTGAACCCGGAGGGTCCAGTTGCATGTGGGGCTGCATAAAGGCTCCCCTGGGGAGTTCAGTTGTACCCAAAGCCTTCCTTTGGGGGCACTTCTGGATGGGCGAAAGGGGCTTGAAACGCATTTTCTGGAGCCCGAGTTTTCAGTCTTCTGCCATGCTGGCTAGGGGTATATTTAGGGTTGCTGTGAAAGAGCGAACACGGAGGGTCCAGTTGCGTGTGGGGCTGCATAAAGGCTCCCCTGCGGAGTTCAGATGTACCCAAAGCCTTCCTCTGGAGGCACTTTTGGATGGGCGAAAGGGGCTCGTAACACATTTTCTGTGGCTCGAACTTTCAGTGGACTGCCAGGCGTGCTAGGGTTATATTTAGGGTTGCTGTGAAAGAGTGAACCCGGAGGGTCCAGTTGCATGTGGGGCTGCATAAAGGCTCCCCTGGGGAGTTCACTTGTACCCAAAGCCTTCCTTTGGGGGCACTTCTGGATGGGCGAAAGGGGCTTGAAACGCTTTTTCTGTGGCCCGAGTTTTCAGTCTTCTGCCATGCTGGCTAGGGTTATATTTAGGGTTGCTGTAAAGAGCGAACACGGAGGGTCCAGTTGCATGTGGGGCTGCGTAAAGGCTCCCCTGGGGAGTTCAGATGTACCCAAAGCCTTCCTCTGGGGGCACTTTTGGATGGGCAAAAGGGCTCGTAACACATTTTCTGTGGCTCGAACTTTCAGTCGACTGCCAGGCGTGCTAGGGTTATATTTTGGCTTGCGGTGAAAGAGTGAACCCGGAGGGTCCAGTTGCATGTGGGGCTGCATAAAGGCTCCCCTGGGGAGTTCACTTGTACCCAAAGCCTTCCTTTGGGGGCACTTCTGGATGGGTGAATGGGGCTTGAAACGCATTTTCTAGAGCCCGAATTTTCAGTCTTCTGCCATGGTAGCTAGGGGTATATTTAAGGTTGCTCGTAAACAGTGAACAAGGAGGGTCCAGTTGCATGTGGGGCTGCGTAAAGGCTCCCCTGGGGAGTTCAGTTGTACCCAAAGACTTCCTTTGGGGGCACTTTTGGATGGGCGAATTAGGCTTTTAATGCATTTTCTGTGGCCGGAGTTTTCAGTCGACTGCCAGGCGGGCTAGGGCTATATTTAGGGTTGCTGTGAAAGAGTGAACCCGGAGGGTCCAGTTGCATGTGGGGCTGCATAAAGGCTCCCCTGGGGAGTTCAGTTGTACCCAAAGCCTTCCTTTGGGGGCACTTCTGGATGGGTGAATGGGGCTTGAAACGCATTTTCTGTGGCCCGAGTTTTCAGTCTTCTGCCATGGTGGCTAGGGTTATATTTAGGGTTGCTCGTAAACAGTGAACAAGGAGGGTCCAGTTGCATGTGGGGCTGCATAAAGGCTCCCCTGGGGAGTTCAGTTGTACCCAAAGCCTTCCTCTGGGGGCACTTTTGGATGGGCGAATTAGGCTTTTCATGCATTTTCTGGGGCCCGAATTTTCAGTCGACTGCCAGGCGGGCCAGGGCTATATTTAGGGTTGCTGTGAAAGAGCGAATACGGAGGGTCCAGTTGCATGTGGGGCTGCATAAAGGCTCCCCTGGGGAGTTCACTTGTACCCAAAGCCTTCCTTTGGGGGCACTTTTGGATGGTCCAAGGGGAATCGCAATGCGTTTTCTGAGGCCCGCTTTTTCAGTCTTCTCCCTTTGCGCCGAGGGATATATTTAGGCTTGCGGTGAAAGAGTGAACCCGGAGGGTCCAGTTGCATGTGGGGCTGCATAAAGGCTCCCCTGGGGAGTTCAGTTGTACCCAAAGCCTTCCTTTGGGGGCACTTTTGGGTGGGCGAATGGGGCTTGTAGCACGTTTTCTGGAGCCCGATTTTTCAGTCGTGTGCCATGCGGGCCAGGGGTATATTTAGGGTTGCTGTGAAAGAGCGAATACGGAGGGTCCAGTTGCATGTGGGGCTGCATAAAGGCTCCCCTGGGGAGTTCACTTGTACCCAAAGCCTTCCTTTGGGGGCACTTCTGGGTGGGCGAAAGGGGCTTGAAACGCTTTTTCTGTGGCCCGAGTTTTCAGTCTTCTGCCATGCTGGCTAGGGTTATATTTAGGGTTGCTGTAAAGAGCGAACACGGAGGGTCCAGTTGCATGTGGGGCTGCGTAAAGGCTCCCCTGGGGAGTTCACTTGTACCCAAAGCCTTCCTCTGGGGGCACTTTTGGATGGGCGAATTAGGCTTTTAATGCATTTTCTGGGGCCCGAGTTTTCAGTGGACTGCCAGGCGGGCCATGACTATATTTAGGGTTGCTGTGAAAGAGCGAATACGGAGGGTCCAGTTGCATGTGGGGCTGCGTTAAGGCTCCCCTGGGGAGTTCACATGTACCCAAAGCCTTCCTTTGGGGGCACTTTTGGATGGGCAAAAGGGCTCGTAACACATTTTCTGTGGCTCGAACTTTCAGTGGACTGCCAGGCGTGCTAGGGCTATATTTAGGCTTGCGGTGAAAGAGTGAACCTGGAGGGTCCAGTTGCATGTGGGGCTGCATAAAGGCTCCCCTGGGGAGTTCACTTGTACCCAAAGCCTTCCTTTCGGGGCACTTCTGGATGGGTGAATGGGGCTTGAAACGCATTTTCTGGAGCCGGAGTTTTCAGTCTTCTGCAATGATGGCTAGGGGAATATTTAGGGTTGCTCGTAAACAGTGAACAAGGAGGGTCCAGTTGCATGTGGGGCTGCGTAAAGGCTCCCCTGGGGAGTTCACTTGTACCCAAAGCCTTCCTCTGGGGGCACTTTTGGATGGGCAAATGGGGCTTGAAACTCTTTTTCTGTGGCCCGATCTTTCAGTCGACTGCCAGGCGTGCTAGGGCTATATTTAGGCTTGCGGTGAAAGAGTGAACCCGGAGGGTCCAGTTGCATGTGGGGCTGCGTAAAGGCTCCCCTGGGGAGTTCAGTTGTACCCAAAGCCTTCCTTTGGGGGCACTTCTGCATGGGTGAATGGGGCTTGAAACGCATTTTCTGGAGCCCGAGTTTTCAGTCTTCTGCCATGGTGGCTAGGGGTATATTTAGGGTTGCTCGTAAACAGTGAACAAGGAGGGTCCAGTTGCATGTGGGGCTGCGTAAAGGCTCCCCTGGGGAGTTCACTTGTACCCAAAGCCTTCCTCTGGGGGCACCTTTGGATGGGCGAATTAGGCTTTTAACGCATTTTCTGGGGCCCGAGTTTTCAGTCGACTGCCAAGCGGGCCAGGGCTATATTTAGGGTTGCTGTGAAAGAGCGAATACGGAGGGTCCAGTTGCATGTGGGGCTGCGTAAAGGCTCCCCTGGGGAGTTCAGTTGTACCCAAAGCCTTCCTTTGGGGGCACTTTTGGATGGGCGAAAGGGGCTTGAAACTCTGTTTCTGTGGCCCGAGTTTTCAGTCTTCTGCCATGGTGGCTAGGGGTATATTTAGGGTTGCTCGTAAACAGTGAACAAGGAGGGTCCAGTTGCATGTGGGGCTGCGTAAAGGCTCCCCTGGGGAGTTCAGCTGTACCCAAAGCCTTCCTCTGGGGGCACTTTTGGTTGGGCGAATTAGGCTTTTAACGCATTTTCTGGGGCCCGAGTTTTCAGTCGACTGCCAGGCGGGCCAGGGCTATATTTAGGGTTGCTGTGAAAGAGCGAATACGGAGGGTCCAGTTGCATGTGGGGCTGCGTTAAGGCTCCCCTGGGGAGTCCAGTTGTACCCAAAGCCTTCCTTTGGGAGCACTTTTGGATGGTCCAAGGGGAATCGAAATGCGTTTTCTGAGGCCCGCTTTTTCAGTCTTCTCCCATTGCGCCGAGGGCTATATTTAGGCTTGCGGTGAAAGAGCGAATACGGAGGGTCCAGTTGCATGTGGGGCTGCATAAAGGCTCCCCTGGGGAGTTCACTTGTACCCAAAGCCTTCCTCTGGAGGCACTTTTGGATGGGCGAATGGGGCTCGTAACACATTTTCTGTGGCCCGATCTTTCAGTCGACTGCCAGGCGTGCTAGGGCTATATTTAGGCTTGCGGTTAAAGAGTGAACCCGGAGGGTCCAGTTGCATGTGGGGCTGCATAAAGGCTCCCCTGGGGAGTTCAGTTGTACCCAAAGCCTTCCTTTGGGGGCACTTCTGGATGGGCGAAAGGGGCTTGAAACGCTTTTTCTGTGGCCCGAGTTTTCAGTCTTCTGCCATGGTGGCTAGGGGTATATTTAGGGTTGCTCGTAAACAGTGAACAAGGAGGGTCCAGTTGCATGTGGGGCTGCGTAAAGGCTCCCCTGGGGAGTTCAGTTGTACCCAAAGCCTTCCTCTGGGGGCACTTTTGGATGGGCGAATTAGGCTTTTAACGCATTTTCTGGGGCCCGAGTTTTCAGTCGACTGCCAGGCGGGCCAGGGATATATTTAGGGTTGCTGTGAAAGAGTGAACCCGGAGGGTTCAGTTGCATGTGGGGCTTCATAAAGGCTCCCCTGGGGAGTTCAGTTGTACCCAAAGCCTTCCTTTGGGGGCACTTTTGGATGGGCGAAAGGGGCTTGAAACTCTATTTCTGTGGCCCGAGTTTTCAGTCTTCTGCCATGGTGGCTAGGGGTATATTTAGGGTTGCTCGTAAACAGTGAACAAGGAGGGTCCAGTTGCATGTGGGGCTGCGTAAAGGCTCCCCTGGGGAATTCAGTTGTACCCAAAGCCTTCCTTTGGGGGCACTTTTGGATGGGCGAATTAGGCTTTTAACGCATTTTCTGGGGCCCGAGTTTTCAGTCGTCTGCCATGCTGGCCAGGGTTATATTTAGGGATGCTGTGAAAGAGCGAATACAAAGTGTCCAGTTTCATGTGGGGCTGCATAAAGGCTCCCCTGGGGAGTTCACTTGTACCCAAAGCCTTCCTTTGGGGGCACTTTTGGATGGGCGAATTAGGCTTTTAATGCATTTTCTGGGGCCCGAGTTTTCAGTCGACTGCCATGCGGGCCAGGGCTATATTTAGGGTTCCTGTGAAAGAGCGAATACGGAGGGTCCAGTTGCATGTGGGGCTGCATAAAGGCTCCCCTGGGGAGTTCACTTGTACCCAAAGCCTTTTTTTTTGGGGGCATTCTGGATGGGCGAAAGGGGCTTGAAACGCTTTTTCTGTGGCCCGAGTTTTCAGTCTTCTGCCATGGTGGCTAGGGGTATATTTAGGGTTGCTCGTAAACAGTGAACAAGGAGGGTCCAGTTGCATGTGGGGCTGCGTAAAGGCTCCCCTGGGGAGTGCAGCTGTACCCAAAGCCTTCCTCTGGGGGCACTTTTGGATGGGCGAATTAGGCTTTTAACGCATTTTCTGGGGCCCGAGTTTTCAGTCGACTGCCAGGCGGGCCAGGGCTATATTTAGGGTTGCTGTGAAAGAGCGAATACGGAGGGTCCAGTTGCATGTGGGGCTGCGTTAAGGCTCCCCTGGGGAGTCCAGTTGTACCCAAAGCCTTCCTTTGGGAGCACTTTTGGATGGTCCAAGGGGAATCGCAATGCGTTTTCTGAGGCCCGCTTTTTCAGTCTTCTCCCAATGCGCCGAGGGATACATTTAGGCTTGCGGTGAAAGAGTGAACCCGGAGGGTCCAGTTGCATGTGGGGCTGCGTAAAGGCTCCCCTGGGGAGTTCAGTTGTACCCAAAGCCTTCCTTTGGGGGCACTTCTGGATGGGCGAAAGGGGCTTGAAACGCTTTTTCTGTGGCCCGAGTTTTCAGTCTTCTGCAATGGTGGCTAGGGGAATATTTAGGGTTGCTCGTAAACAGTGAACAAGGAGGGTCCAGTTGCATGTGGGGCTGCGTTAAGGCTCCCCTGGGGAGTCCAGTTGTACCCAAAGCCTTCCTCTGGGGGCACTTTTGGATGGGCGAATGGGGCTCGTAACACATTTTCTGTGTCTCGAACTTTCAGTCGACTGCCATGCGTGCTAGGGATATATTTAGGCTTGCGGTGAAAGAGTGAACCCGGAGGGTCCAGTTGCATGTGGGGCTGCATAAAGGCTCCCCTGGGAAGTTCAGTTGTACCCAAAGCCTTCCTTTGGGGGCACTTTTGGATGGGCGAATGGGGCTTGTAGCACGTTTTCTGGGGCCCGATTTTTCAGTCGTGTGCCATGCGGGCCAGGGTTATATTTAGGGTTGCTGTGAAAGAGCGAATACGGAGGGTCCAGTTGCATGTGGGGCTGCATAAAGGCTCCCCTGGGGAGTTCACTTGTACCCAAAGCCTTCCTTTGGGGGCACTTCTGGATGGGCGAAAGGGGCTTGAAACGCATTTTCTGTGGCCCGAGTTTTCAGTCTTCTGCCATGCTGGCTAGGGTTATATTTAGGGTTGCTGTAAAGAGCGAACACGGAGGGTCCAGTTGCATGTGGGGCTGCGTAAAGGCTCCCCTGGGGAGTTCACTTGTACCCAAAGCCTTCCTCTGGGGGCACTTTTGGATGGGCGAATTAGGCTTTTCATGCATTTTCTGGGGCCCGAGTTTTCAGTCGACTGCCAGGCCGGCCATGGCTATATTTAGCGTTGCTGTGAAAGAGCGAATACGGAGGGTCCAGTTGCATGTGGGGCTGCGTTAAGGCTCCCCTGGGGAGTTCACATGTACCCAAAGCCTTCCTCTGGGGGCACTTTTGGATGGGCAAAAGGGCTCGTAACACATTTTCTGTGGCTCGAACTTTCAGTCGACTGCCAGGCGTGCTAGGGCTATATTTAGGCTTGCGGTGAAAGAGTGAACCCGGAGGGTCCAGTTGCATATGGGGCTGCATAAAGGCTCCCCTGGGGAGTTCACTTGTACCCAAAGCCTTCCTCTGGGGGCACTTTTGGATGGTCCAAGGGGAATCGCAATGCGTTTTCTGAGGCCCGCTTTTTCAGTCTTCTCCCATTGCGCCCAGGGCTATATTTAGGCTTGCGGTGAAAGAGTGAACCCGGAGGGTCCAGTTGCATGTGGGGCTGCGTAAAGGCTCCCCTGGGGAGTTCAGTTGTACCCAAAGCCTTCCTCTGGGGGCACTTTTGGATGGGCGAAAGGGGCTTGAAACGCTTTTTCTGTGGCCTGAGTTTTCAGTCTTCTGCAATGGTGGCTAGGGGAATATTTAGGGTTGCTCGTAAACAGTGAACAAGGAGGGTCCAGTTGCATGTGGGGCTGCGTTAAGGCTCCCCTGGGGAGTCCAGTTGTACCCAAAGCCTTCCTCTGGGGGCACTTTTGGATGGTCCAACGGGAATCGCAATGCGTTTTCTGAGGCCCGCTTTTTCAGTCTTCTCCCATTGCGCCGAGGGCTATATTTAGGCTTGCGGTGAAAGAGTGAACCCGGAGGGTCCAGTTGCATGTGGGGCTTCCTAAAGGCTCCCCTGGGGAGTTCAGTTGTACCCAAAGCCTTCCTTTGGGGGCACTTTTGGATGGGCGAATGGGGCTTGTAGCACGTTTTCTGGGGCCCGAGTTTTCAGTCTTCTGCCATGCTGGCTAGGGGTATATTTAGGGTTGCTCGTAAACAGTGAACAAGGAGGGCCCAGTTGCATGTGGGGCTGCGTAAAGGCTCCCCTGGGGAATTCAGTTGTACCCAAAGCCTTCCTTTGGGGGCACTTTTGGATGGGCGAATTAGGCTTTTAACGCATTTTCTGGGGCCCGAGTTTTCAGTCGTCTGCCATGCTGGCCAGGGTTATATTTAGGGATGCTGTGAAAGAGCGAATACAAAGTGTCCAGTTGCATGTGGGGCTGCGTAAAGGCTCCCCTGGGGAGTTCACTTGTACCCAAAGCCTTCCTCTGGGGGCACTTTTGGATGGGCGAATTAGGCTTTTCATGCATTTTCTGGGGCCCGAGTTTTCAGTCGACTGCCAGGCCGGCCATGGCTATATTTAGCGTTGCTGTGAAAGAGCGAATACGGAGGGTCCAGTTGCATGTGGGGCTGCGTTAAGGCTCCCCTGGGGAGTTCACATGTACCCAAAGCCTTCCTCTGGGGGCACTTTTGGATGGGCAAAAGGGCTCGTAACACATTTTCTGTGGCTCGAACTTTCAGTCGACTGCCAGGCGTGCTAGGGCTATATTTAGGCTTGCGGTGAAAGAGTGAACCCGGAGGGTCCAGTTGCATATGGGGCTGCATAAAGGCTCCCCTGGGGAGTTCACTTGTACCCAAAGCCTTCCTCTGGGGGCACTTTTGGATGGTCCAAGGGGAATCGCAATGCGTTTTCTGAGGCCCGCTTTTTCAGTCTTCTCCCATTGCGCCCAGGGCTATATTTAGGCTTGCGGTGAAAGAGTGAACCCGGACGGTCCAGTTGCATGTGGGGCTGCATAAAGGCTCCCCTGGGGAGTTCAGTTGTACCCAAAGCCTTCCTCTGGGGGCACTTTTGGATGGGCGAATGAGGCTTTTAACGCATTTTCTGGGGCCCGAGTTTTCAGTCTTCTGCCATGCTGGCTAGGGGTATATTTAGGGTTGCTCGTAAACAGTGAACAAGGAGGGTCCAGTTGCATGTGGGGCTGCATAAAGGCTCCCCTGGGGAGTTCACTTGTACCCAAAGCCTTCCTCTGGAGGCACTTTTGGATGGGCGAATTGGGCTCGTAACACATTTTCTGTGGCCCGATCTTTCAGTCGACTGCCAGGCGTGCTAGGGCTATATTTAGGCTTGCGGTTAAAGAGTGAACCCGGAGGGTCCAGTTGCATGTGGGGCTGCATAAAGGCTCCCCTGGGGAGTTCACTTGTACCCAAAGCCTTCCTTTGGGGGCACTTCTGAATGGGCGAAAGGGGCTTGAAACGCTTTTTCTGTGGCCCGAGTTTTCAGTCTTCTGCCATGGTGGCTAGGGGTATATTTAGGGTTGCTCGTAAACAGTGAACAAGGAGGGTCCAGTTGCATGTGGGGCTGCGTAAAGGCTCCCCTGGGGAGTTCAGTTGTACCCAAAGCCTTCCTCTGGGGGCACTTTTGGATGGGCGAATTAGGCTTTTAACGCATTTTCTGGGGCCCGAGTTTTCAGTCGACTGCCAGGCGGGCCAGGGATATATTTAGGGTTGCTGTGAAAGAGTGAACCCGGAGGGTTCAGTTGCATGTGGGGCTTCATAAAGGCTCCCCTGGGGAGTTCAGTTGTACCCAAAGCCTTCCTTTGGGGGCACTTTTGGATGGGCGAAAGGGGCTTGAAACTCTGTTTCTGTGGCCCGAGTTTTCAGTCTTCTGCCATGGTGGCTAGGGGTATATTTAGGGTTGCTCGTAAACAGTGAACAAGGAGGGTCCAGTTGCATGTGGGGCTGCGTAAAGGCTCCCCTGGGGAATTCAGTTGTACCCAAAGCCTTCCTCTGGGGGCACTTCTGGATGGGCGAATTAGGCTTTTAACGCATTTTCTGGGGCCCGAGTTTTCAGTCGACTGCCAGGCGGGCCAGGGCTATATTTAGGGTTGCTGTGAAAGAGCGAATACGGAAGGTCCAGTTGCATGTGGGGCTGCGTTAAGGCTCCCCTGGGGAGTCCAGTTGTACCCAAAGCCTTACTTTGGGAGCACTTTTGGATGGTCCAAGGGGAATCGCAATGCGTTTTCTTAGGCCCGCTTTTTCAGTCTTCTCCCAATGCGCCGAGGGATACGGTTAGGCTTGCGGTGAAAGAGTGAACCCGGAGGGTCCAGTTGCATGTGGGGCTGCGTAAAGGCTCCCCTGGGGAGTTCAGTTGTACCCAAAGCCTTCCTCTGGGGGCACTTTTGGATGGGCGAAAGGGGCTTGAAACGCTTTTTCTGTGGCCTGAGTTTTCAGTCTTCTGCAATGGTGGCTAGGGGAATATTTAGGGTTGCTCGTAAACAGTGAACAAGGAGGGTCCAGTTGCATGTGGGGCTGCGTTAAGGCTCCCCTGGGGAGTCCAGTTGTACCCAAAGCCTTCCTCTGGGGGCACTTTTGGATGGTCCAACGGGAATCGCAATGCGTTTTCTGAGGCCCGCTTTTTCAGTCTTCTCCCATTGCGCCGAGGGCTATATTTAGGCTTACGGTGAAAGAGTGAACCCGGAGGGTCCAGTTGCATGTGGGGCTTCATAAAGGCTCCCCTGGGGAGTTCAGTTGTACCCAAAGCCTTCCTTTGGGGGCACTTTTGGATGGGCGAATGGGGCTTGTAGCACGTTTTCTGGGGCCCGAGTTTTCAGTCTTCTGCCATGCTGGCTAGGGGTATATTTAGGGTTGCTCGTAAACAGTGAACAAGGAGGGCCCAGTTGCATGTGGGGCTGCGTAAAGGCTCCCCTGGGGAATTCAGTTGTACCCAAAGCCTTCCTTTGGGGGCACTTTTGGATGGGCGAATTAGGCTTTTAACGCATTTTCTGGGGCCCGAGTTTTCAGTCGTCTGCCATGCTGGCCAGGGTTATATTTAGGGATGCTGTGAAAGAGCGAATACAAAGTGTCCAGTTTCATGTGGGGCTGCATAAAGGCTCCCCTGGGGAGTTCACTTGTACCCAAAGCCTTCCTTTGGGGGCACTTTTGGATGGGCGAATTAGGCTTTTAATGCATTTTCTGGGGCCCGAGTTTTCAGTCGACTGCCATGCGGGCCAGGGCTATATTTAGGGTTCCTGTGAAAGAGCGAATACGGAGGGTCCAGTTGCATGTGGGGCTGCATAAAGGCTCCCCTGGGGAGTTCACTTGTACCCAAAGCCTTTTTTTTTGGGGGCATTCTGGATGGGCGAAAGGGGCTTGAAACGCTTTTTCTGTGGCCCGAGTTTTCAGTCTTCTGCCATGGTGGCTAGGGGTATATTTAGGGTTGCTCGTAAACAGTGAACAAGGAGGGTCCAGTTGCATGTGGGGCTGCGTAAAGGCTCCCCTGGGGAGTGCAGCTGTACCCAAAGCCTTCCTCTGGGGGCACTTTTGGATGGGCGAATTAGGCTTTTAACGCATTTTCTGGGGCCCGAGTTTTCAGTCGACTGCCAGGCGGGCCAGGGCTATATTTAGGGTTGCTGTGAAAGAGCGAATACGGAGGGTCCAGTTGCATGTGGGGCTGCGTTAAGGCTCCCCTGGGGAGTCCAGTTGTACCCAAAGCCTTCCTTTGGGAGCACTTTTGGATGGTCCAAGGGGAATCGCAATGCGTTTTCTGAGGCCCGCTTTTTCAGTCTTCTCCCAATGCGCCGAGGGATACATTTAGGCTTGCGGTGAAAGAGTGAACCCGGAGGGTCCAGTTGCATGTGGGGCTGCGTAAAGGCTCCCCTGGGGAGTTCAGTTGTACCCAAAGCCTTCCTTTGGGGGCACTTCTGGATGGGCGAAAGGGGCTTGAAACGCTTTTTCTGTGGCCCGAGTTTTCAGTCTTCTGCAATGGTGGCTAGGGGAATATTTAGGGTTGCTCGTAAACAGTGAACAAGGAGGGTCCAGTTGCATGTGGGGCTGCGTTAAGGCTCCCCTGGGGAGTCCAGTTGTACCCAAAGCCTTCCTCTGGGGGCACTTTTGGATGGGCGAATGGGGCTCGTAACACATTTTCTGTGTCTCGAACTTTCAGTCGACTGCCATGCGTGCTAGGGATATATTTAGGCTTGCGGTGAAAGAGTGAACCCGGAGGGTCCAGTTGCATGTGGGGCTGCATAAAGGCTCCCCTGGGAAGTTCAGTTGTACCCAAAGCCTTCCTTTGGGGGCACTTTTGGATGGGCGAATGGGGCTTGTAGCACGTTTTCTGGGGCCCGATTTTTCAGTCGTGTGCCATGCGGGCCAGGGTTATATTTAGGGTTGCTGTGAAAGAGCGAATACGGAGGGTCCAGTTGCATGTGGGGCTGCATAAAGGCTCCCCTGGGGAGTTCACTTGTACCCAAAGCCTTCCTTTGGGGGCACTTCTGGATGGGCGAAAGGGGCTTGAAACGCATTTTCTGTGGCCCGAGTTTTCAGTCTTCTGCCATGCTGGCTAGGGTTATATTTAGGGTTGCTGTAAAGAGCGAACACGGAGGGTCCAGTTGCATGTGGGGCTGCGTAAAGGCTCCCCTGGGGAGTTCACTTGTACCCAAAGCCTTCCTCTGGGGGCACTTTTGGATGGGCGAATTAGGCTTTTCATGCATTTTCTGGGGCCCGAGTTTTCAGTCGACTGCCAGGCCGGCCATGGCTATATTTAGCGTTGCTGTGAAAGAGCGAATACGGAGGGTCCAGTTGCATGTGGGGCTGCGTTAAGGCTCCCCTGGGGAGTTCACATGTACCCAAAGCCTTCCTCTGGGGGCACTTTTGGATGGGCAAAAGGGCTCGTAACACATTTTCTGTGGCTCGAACTTTCAGTCGACTGCCAGGCGTGCTAGGGCTATATTTAGGCTTGCGGTGAAAGAGTGAACCCGGAGGGTCCAGTTGCATATGGGGCTGCATAAAGGCTCCCCTGGGGAGTTCACTTGTACCCAAAGCCTTCCTCTGGGGGCACTTTTGGATGGTCCAAGGGGAATCGCAATGCGTTTTCTGAGGCCCGCTTTTTCAGTCTTCTCCCATTGCGCCCAGGGCTATATTTAGGCTTGCGGTGAAAGAGTGAACCCGGACGGTCCAGTTGCATGTGGGGCTGCATAAAGGCTCCCCTGGGGAGTTCAGTTGTACCCAAAGCCTTCCTCTGGGGGCACTTTTGGATGGGCGAATGAGGCTTTTAACGCATTTTCTGGGGCCCGAGTTTTCAGTCTTCTGCCATGGTGGCTAGGGGTATATTTAGGGTTGCTCGTAAACAGTGAACAAGGAGGGTCCAGTTGCATGTGGGGCTGCATAAAGGCTCCCCTGGGGAGTTCACTTGTACCCAAAGCCTTCCTCTGGAGGCACTTTTGGATGGGCGAATTGGGCTCGTAACACATTTTCTGTGGCCCGATCTTTCAGTCGACTGCCAGGCGTGCTAGGGCTATATTTAGGCTTGCGGTTAAAGAGTGAACCCGGAGGGTCCAGTTGCATGTGGGGCTGCATAAAGGCTCCCCTGGGGAGTTCAGTTGTACCCAAAGCCTTCCTTTGGGGGCACTTCTGGATGGGCGAAAGGGGCTTGAAACGCTTTTTCTGTGGCCCGAGTTTTCAGTCTTCTGCCATGGTGGCTAGGGGTATATTTAGGGTTGCTCGTAAACAGTGAACAAGGAGGGTCCAGTTGCATGTGGGGCTGCGTAAAGGCTCCCCTGGGGAGTTCAGTTGTACCCAAAGCCTTCCTCTGGGGGCACTTTTGGATGGGCGAATTAGGCTTTTAACGCATTTTCTGGGGCCCGAGTTTTCAGTCGACTGCCAGGCGGGCCAGGGATATATTTAGGGTTGCTGTGAAAGAGTGAACCCGGAGGGTTCAGTTGCATGTGGGGCTTCATAAAGGCTCCCCTGGGGAGTTCAGTTGTACCCAAAGCCTTCCTTTGGGGGCACTTTTGGATGGGCGAAAGGGGCTTGAAACTCTGTTTCTGTGGCCCGAGTTTTCAGTCTTCTGCCATGGTGGCTAGGGGTATATTTAGGGTTGCTCGTAAACAGTGAACAAGGAGGGTCCAGTTGCATGTGGGGCTGCGTAAAGGCTCCCCTGGGGAATTCAGTTGTACCCAAAGCCTTCCTCTGGGGGCACTTCTGGATGGGCGAATTAGGCTTTTAACGCATTTTCTGGGGCCCGAGTTTTCAGTCGACTGCCAGGCGGGCCAGGGCTATATTTAGGGTTGCTGTGAAAGAGCGAATACGGAGGGTCCAGTTGCATGTGGGGCTGCGTTAAGGCTCCCCTGGGGAGTCCAGTTGTACCCAAAGCCTTACTTTGGGAGCACTTTTGGATGGTCCAAGGGGAATCGCAATGCGTTTTCTTAGGCCCGCTTTTTCAGTCTTCTCCCAATGCGCCGAGGGATACGGTTAGGCTTGCGGTGAAAGAGTGAACCCGGAGGGTCCAGTTGCATGTGGGGCTGCGTAAAGGCTCCCCTGGGGAGTTCAGTTGTACCCAAAGCCTTCCTCTGGGGGCACTTTTGGATGGGCGAAAGGGGCTTGAAACGCTTTTTCTGTGGCCTGAGTTTTCAGTCTTCTGCAATGGTGGCTAGGGGAATATTTAGGGTTGCTCGTAAACAGTGAACAAGGAGGGTCCAGTTGCATGTGGGGCTGCGTTAAGGCTCCCCTGGGGAGTCCAGTTGTACCCAAAGCCTTCCTCTGGGGGCACTTTTGGATGGTCCAACGGGAATCGCAATGCGTTTTCTGAGGCCCGCTTTTTCAGTCTTCTCCCATTGCGCCGAGGGCTATATTTAGGCTTACGGTGAAAGAGTGAACCCGGAGGGTCCAGTTGCATGTGGGGCTTCATAAAGGCTCCCCTGGGGAGTTCAGTTGTACCCAAAGCCTTCCTTTGGGGGCACTTTTGGATGGGCGAATGGGGCTTGTAGCACGTTTTCTGGGGCCCGAGTTTTCAGTCTTCTGCCATGCTGGCTAGGGGTATATTTAGGGTTGCTCGTAAACAGTGAACAAGGAGGGCCCAGTTGCATGTGGGGCTGCGTAAAGGCTCCCCTGGGGAATTCAGTTGTACCCAAAGCCTTCCTTTGGGGGCACTTTTGGATGGGCGAATTAGGCTTTTAACGCATTTTCTGGGGCCCGAGTTTTCAGTCGTCTGCCATGCTGGCCAGGGTTATATTTAGGGATGCTGTGAAAGAGCGAATACAAAGTGTCCAGTTTCATGTGGGGCTGCATAAAGGCTCCCCTGGGGAGTTCACTTGTACCCAAAGCCTTCCTTTGGGGGCACTTTTGGATGGGCGAATTAGGCTTTTAATGCATTTTCTGGGGCCCGAGTTTTCAGTCGACTGCCAGGCGGGCCAGGGCTATATTTAGGGTTCCTGTGAAAGAGCGAATACGGAGGGTCCAGTTGCATGTGGGGCTGCATAAAGGCTCCCCTGGGGAGTTCACTTGTACCCAAAGCCTTTTTTTTTGGGGGCATTCTGGATGGGCGAAAGGGGCTTGAAACGCTTTTTCTGTGGCCCGAGTTTTCAGTCTTCTGCCATGGTGGCTAGGGGTATATTTAGGGTTGCTCGTAAACAGTGAACAAGGAGGGTCCAGTTGCATGTGGGGCTGCGTAAAGGCTCCCCTGGGGAGTGCAGCTGTACCCAAAGCCTTCCTCTGGGGGCACTTTTGGATGGGCGAATTAGGCTTTTAACGCATTTTCTGGGGCCCGAGTTTTCAGTCGACTGCCAGGCGGGCCAGGGCTATATTTAGGGTTGCTGTGAAAGAGCGAATACGGAGGGTCCAGTTGCATGTGGGGCTGCGTTAAGGCTCCCCTGGGGAGTCCAGTTGTACCCAAAGCCTTCCTTTGGGAGCACTTTTGGATGGTCCAAGGGGAATCGCAATGCGTTTTCTGAGGCCCGCTTTTTCAGTCTTCTCCCAATGCGCCGAGGGATACATTTAGGCTTGCGGTGAAAGAGTGAACCCGGAGGGTCCAGTTGCATGTGGGGCTGCGTAAAGGCTCCCCTGGGGAGTTCAGTTGTACCCAAAGCCTTCCTTTGGGGGCACTTCTGGATGGGCGAAAGGGGCTTGAAACGCTTTTTCTGTGGCCCGAGTTTTCAGTCTTCTGCAATGGTGGCTAGGGGAATATTTAGGGTTGCTCGTAAACAGTGAACAAGGAGGGTCCAGTTGCATGTGGGGCTGCGTTAAGGCTCCCCTGGGGAGTCCAGTTGTACCCAAAGCCTTCCTCTGGGGGCACTTTTGGATGGGCGAATGGGGCTCGTAACACATTTTCTGTGTCTCGAACTTTCAGTCGACTGCCATGCGTGCTAGGGATATATTTAGGCTTGCGGTGAAAGAGTGAACCCGGAGGGTCCAGTTGCATGTGGGGCTGCATAAAGGCTCCCCTGGGAAGTTCAGTTGTACCCAAAGCCTTCCTTTGGGGGCACTTTTGGATGGGCGAATGGGGCTTGTAGCACGTTTTCTGGGGCCCGATTTTTCAGTCGTGTGCCATGCGGGCCAGGGTTATATTTAGGGTTGCTGTGAAAGAGCGAATACGGAGGGTCCAGTTGCATGTGGGGCTGCATAAAGGCTCCCCTGGGGAGTTCACTTGTACCCAAAGCCTTCCTTTGGGGGCACTTCTGGATGGGCGAAAGGGGCTTGAAACGCATTTTCTGTGGCCCGAGTTTTCAGTCTTCTGCCATGCTGGCTAGGGTTATATTTAGGGTTGCTGTAAAGAGCGAACACGGAGGGTCCAGTTGCATGTGGGGCTGCGTAAAGGCTCCCCTGGGGAGTTCACTTGTACCCAAAGCCTTCCTCTGGGGGCACTTTTGGATGGGCGAATTAGGCTTTTCATGCATTTTCTGGGGCCCGAGTTTTCAGTCGACTGCCAGGCCGGCCATGGCTATATTTAGCGTTGCTGTGAAAGAGCGAATACGGAGGGTCCAGTTGCATGTGGGGCTGCGTTAAGGCTCCCCTGGGGAGTTCACATGTACCCAAAGCCTTCCTCTGGGGGCACTTTTGGATGGGCAAAAGGGCTCGTAACACATTTTCTGTGGCTCGAACTTTCAGTCGACTGCCAGGCGTGCTAGGGCTATATTTAGGCTTGCGGTGAAAGAGTGAACCCGGAGGGTCCAGTTGCATATGGGGCTGCATAAAGGCTCCCCTGGGGAGTTCACTTGTACCCAAAGCCTTCCTCTGGGGGCACTTTTGGATGGTCCAAGGGGAATCGCAATGCGTTTTCTGAGGCCCGCTTTTTCAGTCTTCTCCCATTGCGCCCAGGGCTATATTTAGGCTTGCGGTGAAAGAGTGAACCCGGAAGGTCCAGTTGCATGTGGGGCTGCATAAAGGCTCCCCTGGGGAGTTCAGTTGTACCCAAAGCCTTCCTCTGGGGGCACTTTTGGATGGGCGAATTAGGCTTTTAACGCATTTTCTGGGGCCCGAGTTTTCAGTCTTCTGCCATGGTGGCTAGGGGTATATTTAGGGTTGCTCGTAAACAGTGAACAAGGAGGGTCCAGTTGCATGTGGGGCTGCGTAAAGGCTCCCCTGGGGAGTTCAGCTGTACCCAAAGCCTTCCTCTGCGGGCACTTTTGGATGGGCGAATTAGGCTTTTAACGCATTTTCTGGGGCCCGAGTTTTCAGTCGACTGCCAGGCGGGCCAGGGCTATATTTAGGGTTGCTGTGAAAGAGCGAATACGGAGGGTCCAGTTGCATGTGGGGCTGCGTTAAGGCTCCCCTGGGGAGTTCAGTTGTACCCAAAGCCTTCCTTTGGAAGCACTTTTGGATGGTCCAAGGGGAATCGCAATGCGTTTTCTTAGGCCCGCTTTTTCAGTCTTCTCCCAGTGCGCCCAGGGATACATTTAGGCTTGCGGTGAAAGAGTGAACCCGGAGGGTCCAGTTGCATGTGGGGCTGCGTAAAGGCTCCCCTGGGGAGTTCACTTGTACCCAAAGCCTTCCTTTGGGGGCACTTCTGGATGGGCGAAAGGGGCTTGAAACGCTTTTTCTGTGGCCCGAGTTTTCAGTCTTCTGCAATGGTGGCTAGGGGAATATTTAGGGTTGCTCGTAAACAGTGAACAAGGAGGGTCCAGTTGCATGTGGGGCTGCGTTAAGGCTCCCCTGGGGAGTCCAGTTGTACCCAAAGCCTACCTTTGGGGGCACTTTTGGATGGTCCAACGGGAATCGCAATGCGTTTTCTGAGGCCCGCTTTTTCAGTCTTCTCCCATTGCGCCGAGGGCTATATTTAGGCTTGCGGTGAAAGAGTGAACCCGGACGGTCCAGTTGCATGTGGGGCTGCATAAAGGCTCCCCTGGAGAGTTCACTTGTACCCAAAGCCTTCCTTTGGGGGCACTTCTGGATGGGCGAAAGGGGCTTGAAACGCTTTTTCTGTGGCCCGAGTTTTCAGTCTTCTGCCATGCTGGCTAGGGTTATATTTAGGCTTGCTGTAAAGAATGAACACGGAGGGTCCAGTTGCATGTGGGGCTGCGTAAAGGCTCCCCTGGGGAGTTCAGATGTACCCAAAGCCTTCCTTTGGGGGCACTTTTGGATGGGCGAATGGGGCTCGTAACACATTTTCTGTGGCCCGAGCTTTCAGTTGACTGCCAGGCGTGCTAGGGCTATATTTAGGCTTGCGGTGAAAGAGTGAACCCGGAGGGTCCAGTTGCATGTGGGGCTGCGTTAAGGCTCCCCTGGGGAGTTCACTTGTACCCAAAGCCTTCCTTTGGGGGCACTTCTGGATGGGCGAAAGGGGCTTGAAACTCTTTTTCTGTGGCCCGAGGTTTCAGTCTTCTGCCATGGTGGCTAGGGGTATATTTAGGGTTGCTCGTAAACAGTGAACAAGGAGGGTCCAGTTGCATGTGGGGCTGCGTAAAGGCTCCCCTGGGGAATTCAGTTGTACCCAAAGCCTTCCTCTGGGGGCACTTTTGGATGGGCGAATTAGGCTTTTAACGCATTTTCTGGGGCCCGAGTTTTCAGTCGTCTGCCATGCGGGCCAGGGTTATATTTAGGGATGCTGTGAAAGAGCGAATACGGAGGGTCCAGTTGCATGTGGGGCTGCGTAAAGGCTCCCCTGGGGAGTTCAGATGTACCCAAAGCCTTCCTCTGGGGGCACTTTTGGATGGGCGAATTAGGCTTTTAATGCATTTTCTGGGACCCGAGTTTTCAGTCGACTGCCAGGCGGGCCATGGCTATATTTAGGGTTGCTGTGAAAGAGTGAACCCGGAGGGTCCAGTTGCATGTGGGGCTGCGTTAAGGCTCCCCTGGGGAGTTCAGATGTACCCAAAGCCTTTCTTTGGGGGCACTTTTGGATGGGCAAAAGGGCTCGTAACACATTTTCTGTGGCTCGAACTTTCAGTCGACTGCCAGGCGTGCTAGGGCTATATTTAGGCTTGCGGTGAAAGAGTGAACCCGGAGGGTCCAGTTGCATGTGGGGCTGCGTTAAGGCTCCCCTGGGGAGTTCACTTGTACCCAAAGCCTTCCTTTGGGGGCACTTCTGGATGGGTGAATGGGGCTTGAAACGCATTTTTTGGAGCCGGAGTTTTCAGTCTTCTGCAATGGTGGCTAGGGGAATATTTAGGGTTGCTCGTAAACAGTCAACAAGGAGGGTCCAGTTGCATGTGGCGCTGTGTTAAGGCTCCCCTGGGGAGTCCAGTTGTACCCAAAGCCTTCCTTTGGGGGCACTTTTGGATGGTCCAAGGGGAATCGAAATGCATTTTCTGAGGCCCGCTTTTTCAGTCTTCTCCCATTGCGCCCAGGGCTATATTTAGCCTTGCGGTGAAAGAGCGAATACGGAGGGTCCAGTTGCATGTGGGGCTGCATAAAGGCTCCCCTGGGGAGTTCACTTGTACCCAAAGCCTTCCTTTGGGGGCACTTCTGGATGGGTGAATGGGGCATGAAACGCATTTTCTGGAGCCCGAGTTTTCAGTCTTCTGCCATGGTGGCTAGGGGTATATTTAGGGTTGCTCGTAAACAGTGAACAAGGAGGGTCCAGTTGCATGTGGGGCTGCGTAAAGGCTCCCCTGGGGAGTTCAGATGTACCCAAAGCCTTCCTCTGGGGGCACTTTTGGATGGGCGAATTAGGCTTTTAATGCATTTTCTGGGGCCCGAGTTTTCAGTCGACTGCCAGGCGGGCCATGGCTATATTTAGGGTTGCTGTGAAAGAGTGAACCCGGAGGGTCCAGTTGCATGTGGGGCTGCGTTAAGGCTCCCCTGGGGAGTTCAGATGTACCCAAAGCCTTTCTTTGGGGGCACTTTTGGATGGGCAAAAGGGCTCGTAACACATTTTCTGTGGCTCGAACTTTCAGTCGACTGCCAGGCGTGCTAGGGCTATATTTAGGCTTGCGGTGAAAGAGTGAACCCGGAGGGTCCAGTTGCATGTGGGGCTGCGTTAAGGCTCCCCTGGGGAGTTCACTTGTACCCAAAGCCTTCCTTTGGGGGCACTTCTGGATGGGTGAATGGGGCATGAAACGCATTTTCTGGAGCCCGAGTTTTCAGTCTTCTGCCATGGTGGCTAGGGGTATATTTAGGGTTGCTCGTAAACAGTGAACAAGGAGGGTCCAGTTGCATGTGGGGCTGCGTTAAGGCTCCCCTGGGGAGTCCAGTTGTACCCAAAGCCTTCCTCTGGGAGCACTTTTGGATGGTCCAAGGGGAATCGCAATGCGTTTTCTGAGGCCCGCTTTTTCAGTCTTCTCCCATTGCGCCCAGGGCTATATTTAGGCTTGCGGTGAAAGAGTGAACCCGGAAGGTCCAGTTGCATGTGGGGCTGCATAAAGGCTCCCCTGGGGAGTTCAGTTGTACCCAAAGCCTTCCTCTGGGGGCACTTTTGGATGGGCGAATTAGGCTTTTAACGCATTTTCTGGGGCCCGAGTTTTCAGTCTTCTGCCATGGTGGCTAGGGGTATATTTAGGGTTGCTCGTAAACAGTGAACAAGGAGGGTCCAGTTGCATGTGGGGCTGCGTAAAGGCTCCCCTGGGGAGTTCAGCTGTACCCAAAGCCTTCCTCTGCGGGCACTTTTGGATGGGCGAATTAGGCTTTTAACGCATTTTCTGGGGCCCGAGTTTTCAGTCGACTGCCAGGCGGGCCAGGGCTATATTTAGGGTTGCTGTGAAAGAGCGAATACGGAGGGTCCAGTTGCATGTGGGGCTGCGTTAAGGCTCCCCTGGGGAGTTCAGTTGTACCCAAAGCCTTCCTTTGGAAGCACTTTTGGATGGTCCAAGGGGAATCGCAATGCGTTTTCTTAGGCCCGCTTTTTCAGTCTTCTCCCAGTGCGCCCAGGGATACATTTAGGCTTGCGGTGAAAGAGTGAACCCGGAGGGTCCAGTTGCATGTGGGGCTGCGTAAAGGCTCCCCTGGGGAGTTCACTTGTACCCAAAGCCTTCCTTTGGGGGCACTTCTGGATGGGCGAAAGGGGCTTGAAACGCTTTTTCTGTGGCCCGAGTTTTCAGTCTTCTGCAATGGTGGCTAGGGGAATATTTAGGGTTGCTCGTAAACAGTGAACAAGGAGGGTCCAGTTGCATGTGGGGCTGCGTTAAGGCTCCCCTGGGGAGTCCAGTTGTACCCAAAGCCTACCTTTGGGGGCACTTTTGGATGGTCCAACGGGAATCGCAATGCGTTTTCTGAGGCCCGCTTTTTCAGTCTTCTCCCATTGCGCCGAGGGCTATATTTAGGCTTGCGGTGAAAGAGTGAACCCGGACGGTCCAGTTGCATGTGGGGCTGCATAAAGGCTCCCCTGGAGAGTTCACTTGTACCCAAAGCCTTCCTTTGGGGGCACTTCTGGATGGGCGAAAGGGGCTTGAAACGCTTTTTCTGTGGCCCGAGTTTTCAGTCTTCTGCCATGCTGGCTAGGGTTATATTTAGGCTTGCTGTAAAGAATGAACACGGAGGGTCCAGTTGCATGTGGGGCTGCGTAAAGGCTCCCCTGGGGAGTTCAGATGTACCCAAAGCCTTCCTTTGGGGGCACTTTTGGATGGGCGAATGGGGCTCGTAACACATTTTCTGTGGCCCGAGCTTTCAGTTGACTGCCAGGCGTGCTAGGGCTATATTTAGGCTTGCGGTGAAAGAGTGAACCCGGAGGGTCCAGTTGCATGTGGGGCTGCGTTAAGGCTCCCCTGGGGAGTTCACTTGTACCCAAAGCCTTCCTTTGGGGGCACTTCTGGATGGGCGAAAGGGGCTTGAAACTCTTTTTCTGTGGCCCGAGGTTTCAGTCTTCTGCCATGGTGGCTAGGGGTATATTTAGGGTTGCTCGTAAACAGTGAACAAGGAGGGTCCAGTTGCATGTGGGGCTGCGTAAAGGCTCCCCTGGGGAATTCAGTTGTACCCAAAGCCTTCCTCTGGGGGCACTTTTGGATGGGCGAATTAGGCTTTTAACGCATTTTCTGGGGCCCGAGTTTTCAGTCGTCTGCCATGCGGGCCAGGGTTATATTTAGGGATGCTGTGAAAGAGCGAATACGGAGGGTCCAGTTGCATGTGGGGCTGCGTAAAGGCTCCCCTGGGGAGTTCAGATGTACCCAAAGCCTTCCTCTGGGGGCACTTTTGGATGGGCGAATTAGGCTTTTAATGCATTTTCTGGGGCCCGAGTTTTCAGTCGACTGCCAGGCGGGCCATGGCTATATTTAGGGTTGCTGTGAAAGAGTGAACCCGGAGGGTCCAGTTGCATGTGGGGCTGCGTTAAGGCTCCCCTGGGGAGTTCAGATGTACCCAAAGCCTTTCTTTGGGGGCACTTTTGGATGGGCAAAAGGGCTCGTAACACATTTTCTGTGGCTCGAACTTTCAGTCGACTGCCAGGCGTGCTAGGGCTATATTTAGGCTTGCGGTGAAAGAGTGAACCCGGAGGGTCCAGTTGCATGTGGGGCTGCGTTAAGGCTCCCCTGGGGAGTTCACTTGTACCCAAAGCCTTCCTTTGGGGGCACTTCTGGATGGGTGAATGGGGCTTGAAACGCATTTTTTGGAGCCGGAGTTTTCAGTCTTCTGCAATGGTGGCTAGGGGAATATTTAGGGTTGCTCGTAAACAGTCAACAAGGAGGGTCCAGTTGCATGTGGCGCTGTGTTAAGGCTCCCCTGGGGAGTCCAGTTGTACCCAAAGCCTTCCTTTGGGGGCACTTTTGGATGGTCCAAGGGGAATCGAAATGCATTTTCTGAGGCCCGCTTTTTCAGTCTTCTCCCATTGCGCCCAGGGCTATATTTAGCCTTGCGGTGAAAGAGCGAATACGGAGGGTCCAGTTGCATGTGGGGCTGCATAAAGGCTCCCCTGGGGAGTTCACTTGTACCCAAAGCCTTCCTTTGGGGGCACTTCTGGATGGGTGAATGGGGCATGAAACGCATTTTCTGGAGCCCGAGTTTTCAGTCTTCTGCCATGGTGGCTAGGGGTATATTTAGGGTTGCTCGTAAACAGTGAACAAGGAGGGTCCAGTTGCATGTGGGGCTGCGTAAAGGCTCCCCTGGGGAGTTCAGATGTACCCAAAGCCTTCCTCTGGGGGCACTTTTGGATGGGCGAATTAGGCTTTTAATGCATTTTCTGGGGCCCGAGTTTTCAGTCGACTGCCAGGCGGGCCATGGCTATATTTAGGGTTGCTGTGAAAGAGTGAACCCGGAGGGTCCAGTTGCATGTGGGGCTGCGTTAAGGCTCCCCTGGGGAGTTCAGATGTACCCAAAGCCTTTCTTTGGGGGCACTTTTGGATGGGCAAAAGGGCTCGTAACACATTTTCTGTGGCTCGAACTTTCAGTCGACTGCCAGGCGTGCTAGGGCTATATTTAGGCTTGCGGTGAAAGAGTGAACCCGGAGGGTCCAGTTGCATGTGGGGCTGCGTTAAGGCTCCCCTGGGGAGTTCACTTGTACCCAAAGCCTTCCTTTGGGGGCACTTCTGGATGGGCGAAAGGGGCTTGAAACGCTTTTTCTGTGGCCCGAGTTTTCAGTCTTCTGCAATGGTGGCTAGGGGAATATTTAGGGTTGCTCGTAAACAGTGAACAAGGAGGGTCCAGTTGCATGTGGGGCTGCGTTAAGGCTCCCCTGGGGAGTCCAGTTGTACCCAAAGCCTACCTTTGGGGGCACTTTTGGATGGTCCAACGGGAATCGCAATGCGTTTTCTGAGGCCCGCTTTTTCAGTCTTCTCCCATTTCGCCGAGAGATATATTTAGGCTTGCGGTGAAAGAGTGAACCCGGACGGTCCAGTTGCATGTGGGGCTGCATAAAGGCTCCCCTGGGGAGTTCAGTTGTACCCAAAGCCTTCCTCTGGGGGCACTTTTGGATGGGCGAATTAGGCTTTTAACGCATTTTCTGGGGCCCGAGTTTTCAGTCGTCTGCCATGCTGGCCAGGGTTATATTTAGGGATGCTGTGAAAGAGCGAATACGGAGTGTCCAGTTGCATGTGGGGCTGCGTAAAGGCTCCCCTGGGGAGTTCACTTGTACCCAAAGCCTTCCTTTGGGGGCACTTTTGGATGGGCGAATTAGGCTTTTAATGCATTTTCTGGGGCCCGAGTTTTCAGTCGACTGCCAAGCGGGCAAGGGCAATATTTAGGGTTGCTGTGAAAGAGCGAATACGGAGTGTCCAGTTTCATTTGGGGCTGCATAAAGGCTCCCCTGGGGAGTTCACTTGTACCCAAAGCCTTCCTTTGGGGGCACTTCTGGATGGGCGAAAGGGGCTTGAAACGCTTTTTCTGTGGCCCGAGTTTTCAGTCTTCTGCCATGCTGGCTAGGGGTATATTTAGGGTTGCTCGTAAACAGAGAACAAGGAGGGTCCAGTTGCATGTGGGGCTGCATAAAGGCTCCCCTGGGGAGTTCACTTGTACCCAAAGACTTCCTTTCGGGGCACTTTTGGATGGGCGAATTACGCTTTTAACGCATTTTCTGGGGCCCGAGTTTTCAGTCGACTGCCAGGCGGGCCAGGGCTATATTTAGGGTTGCTGTGAAAGAGCGAATACGGAGGGTCCAGTTGCATGTGGGGCTGCGTTAAGGCTCCCCTGGGGAGTCCAGTTGTACCCAAAGCATTCCTTTGGGAGCACTTTTGGATGGTCCAAGGGGAATCGCATTGCGTTTTCTGAGGCCCGCTTTTTCAGTCTTCTCCCATTGCGCCGAGGGATATATTTAGGCTTGCGGTGAAAGAGTGAACCCGGAGGGTCCAGTTGCATGTGGGGCTGCATAAAGGCTCCCCTGGGGAGTTCACTTGTACCCAAAGCCTTCCTTTGGGGGCACTTCTGGATGGGCGAAAGGGGCTTGAAACGCTTTTTCTGTGGCCCGAGTTTTCAGTCTTCTGCCATGCTGCCTAGGGGTATATATAGGGTTGCTGTGAAAGAGAGAACACGGAGGGTCCAGTTGCGTGTGGGGCTGCATAAAGGCTCCCCTGCGGAGTTCAGATGTACCCAAATCCTTCCTCTGGGGGCACTTTTGGATGGGCGAAAGGGGCTCGTAACACATTTTCTGTGGCTCGAACTTTCAGTCGACTGCCAGGCGTGCTAGGGCTATATTTAGTGTTGCTGTGAAAGAGTGAACCCGGAGGGTCCAGTTGCATGTGGGGCTGCATAAAGGCTCCCCTGGGGAGTTCAGTTGTACCCAAAGCCTTCCTTTGGGGGCACTTCTGGATGGGCGAAAGGGGCTTGAAACGCTTTTTCTGTGGCCCGAGTTTTCAGTCTTCTGCAATGGTGGCTAGGGGAATATTTAGGGTTGCTCGTAAACAGTGAACAAGGAGGGTCCAGTTGCATGTGGGGCTGCGTTAAGGCTCCCCTGGGGAGTCCAGTTGTACCCAAAGCCTTCCTCTGGGGGCACTTTTGGATGGGCGAATGGGGCTCGTAACACATTTTCTGTGTCTCGAACTTTCAGTCGACTGCCATGCGTGCTAGGGATATATTTAGGCTTGCGGTGAAAGAGTGAACCCGGAGGGTCCAGTTGCATGTGGGGCTGCATAAAGGCTCCCCTGGGAAGTTCAGTTGTACCCAAAGCCTTCCTTTGGGGGCACTTTTGGATGGGCGAATGGGGCTTGTAGCACGTTTTCTGGGGCCCGATTTTTCAGTCGTGTGCCATGCGGGCCAGGGTTATATTTAGGGTTGCTGTGAAAGAGCGAATACGGAGGGTCCAGTTGCATGTGGGGCTGCATAAAGGCTCCCCTGGGGAGTTCACTTGTACCCAAAGCCTTCCTTTGGGGGCACTTCTGGATGGGCGAAAGGGGCTTGAAACGCATTTTCTGTGGCCCGAGTTTTCAGTCTTCTGCCATGCTGGCTAGGGTTATATTTAGGGTTGCTGTAAAGAGCGAACACGGAGGGTCCAGTTGCATGTGGGGCTGCGTAAAGGCTCCCCTGGGGAGTTCACTTGTACCCAAAGCCTTCCTCTGGGGGCACTTTTGGATGGGCGAATTAGGCTTTTCATGCATTTTCTGGGGCCCGAGTTTTCAGTCGACTGCCAGGCCGGCCATGGCTATATTTAGCGTTGCTGTGAAAGAGCGAATACGGAGGGTCCAGTTGCATGTGGGGCTGCGTTAAGGCTCCCCTGGGGAGTTCACATGTACCCAAAGCCTTCCTCTGGGGGCACTTTTGGATGGGCAAAAGGGCTCGTAACACATTTTCTGTGGCTCGAACTTTCAGTCGACTGCCAGGCGTGCTAGGGCTATATTTAGGCTTGCGGTGAAAGAGTGAACCCGGAGGGTCCAGTTGCATATGGGGCTGCATAAAGGCTCCCCTGGGGAGTTCACTTGTACCCAAAGCCTTCCTCTGGGGGCACTTTTGGATGGTCCAAGGGGAATCGCAATGCGTTTTCTGAGGCCCGCTTTTTCAGTCTTCTCCCATTGCGCCCAGGGCTATATTTAGGCTTGCGGTGAAAGAGTGAACCCGGACGGTCCAGTTGCATGTGGGGCTGCATAAAGGCTCCCCTGGGGAGTTCAGTTGTACCCAAAGCCTTCCTCTGGGGGCACTTTTGGATGGGCGAATGAGGCTTTTAACGCATTTTCTGGGGCCCGAGTTTTCAGTCTTCTGCCATGGTGGCTAGGGGTATATTTAGGGTTGCTCGTAAACAGTGAACAAGGAGGGTCCAGTTGCATGTGGGGCTGCATAAAGGCTCCCCTGGGGAGTTCACTTGTACCCAAAGCCTTCCTCTGGAGGCACTTTTGGATGGGCGAATTGGGCTCGTAACACATTTTCTGTGGCCCGATCTTTCAGTCGACTGCCAGGCGTGCTAGGGCTATATTTAGGCTTGCGGTTAAAGAGTGAACCCGGAGGGTCCAGTTGCATGTGGGGCTGCATAAAGGCTCCCCTGGGGAGTTCAGTTGTACCCAAAGCCTTCCTTTGGGGGCACTTCTGAATGGGCGAAAGGGGCTTGAAACGCTTTTTCTGTGGCCCGAGTTTTCAGTCTTCTGCCATGGTGGCTAGGGGTATATTTAGGGTTGCTCGTAAACAGTGAACAAGGAGGGTCCAGTTGCATGTGGGGCTGCGTAAAGGCTCCCCTGGGGAGTTCAGTTGTACCCAAAGCCTTCCTCTGGGGGCACTTTTGGATGGGCGAATTAGGCTTTTAACGCATTTTCTGGGGCCCGAGTTTTCAGTCGACTGCCAGGCGGGCCAGGGATATATTTAGGGTTGCTGTGAAAGAGTGAACCCGGAGGGTTCAGTTGCATGTGGGGCTTCATAAAGGCTCCCCTGGGGAGTTCAGTTGTACCCAAAGCCTTCCTTTGGGGGCACTTTTGGATGGGCGAAAGGGGCTTGAAACTCTGTTTCTGTGGCCCGAGTTTTCAGTCTTCTGCCATGGTGGCTAGGGGTATATTTAGGGTTGCTCGTAAACAGTGAACAAGGAGGGTCCAGTTGCATGTGGGGCTGCGTAAAGGCTCCCCTGGGGAATTCAGTTGTACCCAAAGCCTTCCTCTGGGGGCACTTCTGGATGGGCGAATTAGGCTTTTAACGCATTTTCTGGGGCCCGAGTTTTCAGTCGACTGCCAGGCGGGCCAGGGCTATATTTAGGGTTGCTGTGAAAGAGCGAATACGGAAGGTCCAGTTGCATGTGGGGCTGCGTTAAGGCTCCCCTGGGGAGTCCAGTTGTACCCAAAGCCTTACTTTGGGAGCACTTTTGGATGGTCCAAGGGGAATCGCAATGCGTTTTCTTAGGCCCGCTTTTTCAGTCTTCTCCCAATGCGCCGAGGGATACGGTTAGGCTTGCGGTGAAAGAGTGAACCCGGAGGGTCCAGTTGCATGTGGGGCTGCGTAAAGGCTCCCCTGGGGAGTTCAGTTGTACCCAAAGCCTTCCTCTGGGGGCACTTTTGGATGGGCGAAAGGGGCTTGAAACGCTTTTTCTGTGGCCTGAGTTTTCAGTCTTCTGCAATGGTGGCTAGGGGAATATTTAGGGTTGCTCGTAAACAGTGAACAAGGAGGGTCCAGTTGCATGTGGGGCTGCGTTAAGGCTCCCCTGGGGAGTCCAGTTGTACCCAAAGCCTTCCTCTGGGGGCACTTTTGGATGGTCCAACGGGAATCGCAATGCGTTTTCTGAGGCCCGCTTTTTCAGTCTTCTCCCATTGCGCCGAGGGCTATATTTAGGCTTACGGTGAAAGAGTGAACCCGGAGGGTCCAGTTGCATGTGGGGCTTCATAAAGGCTCCCCTGGGGAGTTCAGTTGTACCCAAAGCCTTCCTTTGGGGGCACTTTTGGATGGGCGAATGGGGCTTGTAGCACGTTTTCTGGGGCCCGAGTTTTCAGTCTTCTGCCATGCTGGCTAGGGGTATATTTAGGGTTGCTCGTAAACAGTGAACAAGGAGGGCCCAGTTGCATGTGGGGCTGCGTAAAGGCTCCCCTGGGGAATTCAGTTGTACCCAAAGCCTTCCTTTGGGGGCACTTTTGGATGGGCGAATTAGGCTTTTAACGCATTTTCTGGGGCCCGAGTTTTCAGTCGTCTGCCATGCTGGCCAGGGTTATATTTAGGGATGCTGTGAAAGAGCGAATACAAAGTGTCCAGTTTCATGTGGGGCTGCATAAAGGCTCCCCTGGGGAGTTCACTTGTACCCAAAGCCTTCCTTTGGGGGCACTTTTGGATGGGCGAATTAGGCTTTTAATGCATTTTCTGGGGCCCGAGTTTTCAGTCGACTGCCATGCGGGCCAGGGCTATATTTAGGGTTCCTGTGAAAGAGCGAATACGGAGGGTCCAGTTGCATGTGGGGCTGCATAAAGGCTCCCCTGGGGAGTTCACTTGTACCCAAAGCCTTTTTTTTTGGGGGCATTCTGGATGGGCGAAAGGGGCTTGAAACGCTTTTTCTGTGGCCCGAGTTTTCAGTCTTCTGCCATGGTGGCTAGGGGTATATTTAGGGTTGCTCGTAAACAGTGAACAAGGAGGGTCCAGTTGCATGTGGGGCTGCGTAAAGGCTCCCCTGGGGAGTGCAGCTGTACCCAAAGCCTTCCTCTGGGGGCACTTTTGGATGGGCGAATTAGGCTTTTAACGCATTTTCTGGGGCCCGAGTTTTCAGTCGACTGCCAGGCGGGCCAGGGCTATATTTAGGGTTGCTGTGAAAGAGCGAATACGGAGGGTCCAGTTGCATGTGGGGCTGCGTTAAGGCTCCCCTGGGGAGTCCAGTTGTACCCAAAGCCTTCCTTTGGGAGCACTTTTGGATGGTCCAAGGGGAATCGCAATGCGTTTTCTGAGGCCCGCTTTTTCAGTCTTCTCCCAATGCGCCGAGGGATACATTTAGGCTTGCGGTGAAAGAGTGAACCCGGAGGGTCCAGTTGCATGTGGGGCTGCGTAAAGGCTCCCCTGGGGAGTTCAGTTGTACCCAAAGCCTTCCTTTGGGGGCACTTCTGGATGGGCGAAAGGGGCTTGAAACGCTTTTTCTGTGGCCCGAGTTTTCAGTCTTCTGCAATGGTGGCTAGGGGAATATTTAGGGTTGCTCGTAAACAGTGAACAAGGAGGGTCCAGTTGCATGTGGGGCTGCGTTAAGGCTCCCCTGGGGAGTCCAGTTGTACCCAAAGCCTTCCTCTGGGGGCACTTTTGGATGGGCGAATGGGGCTCGTAACACATTTTCTGTGTCTCGAACTTTCAGTCGACTGCCATGCGTGCTAGGGATATATTTAGGCTTGCGGTGAAAGACTGAACCCGGAGGGTCCAGTTGCATGTGGGGCTGCATAAAGGCTCCCCTGGGAAGTTCAGTTGTACCCAAAGCCTTCCTTTGGGGGCACTTTTGGATGGGCGAATGGGGCTTGTAGCACGTTTTCTGGGGCCCGATTTTTCAGTCGTGTGCCATGCGGGCCAGGGTTATATTTAGGGTTGCTGTGAAAGAGCGAATACGGAGGGTCCAGTTGCATGTGGGGCTGCATAAAGGCTCCCCTGGGGAGTTCACTTGTACCCAAAGCCTTCCTTTGGGGGCACTTCTGGATGGGCGAAAGGGGCTTGAAACGCATTTTCTGTGGCCCGAGTTTTCAGTCTTCTGCCATGCTGGCTAGGGTTATATTTAGGGTTGCTGTAAAGAGCGAACACGGAGGGTCCAGTTGCATGTGGGGCTGCGTAAAGGCTCCCCTGGGGAGTTCACTTGTACCCAAAGCCTTCCTCTGGGGGCACTTTTGGATGGGCGAATTAGGCTTTTCATGCATTTTCTGGGGCCCGAGTTTTCAGTCGACTGCCAGGCCGGCCATGGCTATATTTAGCGTTGCTGTGAAAGAGCGAATACGGAGGGTCCAGTTGCATGTGGGGCTGCGTTAAGGCTCCCCTGGGGAGTTCACATGTACCCAAAGCCTTCCTCTGGGGGCACTTTTGGATGGGCAAAAGGGCTCGTAACACATTTTCTGTGGCTCGAACTTTCAGTCGACTGCCAGGCGTGCTAGGGCTATATTTAGGCTTGCGGTGAAAGAGTGAACCCGGAGGGTCCAGTTGCATATGGGGCTGCATAAAGGCTCCCCTGGGGAGTTCACTTGTACCCAAAGCCTTCCTCTGGGGGCACTTTTGGATGGTCCAAGGGGAATCGCAATGCGTTTTCTGAGGCCCGCTTTTTCAGTCTTCTCCCATTGCGCCCAGGGCTATATTTAGGCTTGCGGTGAAAGAGTGAACCCGGACGGTCCAGTTGCATGTGGGGCTGCATAAAGGCTCCCCTGGGGAGTTCAGTTGTACCCAAAGCCTTCCTCTGGGGGCACTTTTGGATGGGCGAATGAGGCTTTTAACGCATTTTCTGGGGCCCGAGTTTTCAGTCTTCTGCCATGGTGGCTAGGGGTATATTTAGGGTTGCTCGTAAACAGTGAACAAGGAGGGTCCAGTTGCATGTGGGGCTGCATAAAGGCTCCCCTGGGGAGTTCACTTGTACCCAAAGCCTTCCTCTGGAGGCACTTTTGGATGGGCGAATTGGGCTCGTAACACATTTTCTGTGGCCCGATCTTTCAGTCGACTGCCAGGCGTGCTAGGGCTATATTTAGGCTTGCGGTTAAAGAGTGAACCCGGAGGGTCCAGTTGCATGTGGGGCTGCATAAAGGCTCCCCTGGGGAGTTCAGTTGTACCCAAAGCCTTCCTTTGGGGGCACTTCTGGATGGGCGAAAGGGGCTTGAAACGCTTTTTCTGTGGCCCGAGTTTTCAGTCTTCTGCCATGGTGGCTAGGGGTATATTTAGGGTTGCTCGTAAACAGTGAACAAGGAGGGTCCAGTTGCATGTGGGGCTGCGTAAAGGCTCCCCTGGGGAGTTCAGTTGTACCCAAAGCCTTCCTCTGGGGGCACTTTTGGATGGGCGAATTAGGCTTTTAACGCATTTTCTGGGGCCCGAGTTTTCAGTCGACTGCCAGGCGGGCCAGGGATATATTTAGGGTTGCTGTGAAAGAGTGAACCCGGAGGGTTCAGTTGCATGTGGGGCTTCATAAAGGCTCCCCTGGGGAGTTCAGTTGTACCCAAAGCCTTCCTTTGGGGGCACTTTTGGATGGGCGAAAGGGGCTTGAAACTCTGTTTCTGTGGCCCGAGTTTTCAGTCTTCTGCCATGGTGGCTAGGGGTATATTTAGGGTTGCTCGTAAACAGTGAACAAGGAGGGTCCAGTTGCATGTGGGGCTGCGTAAAGGCTCCCCTGGGGAATTCAGTTGTACCCAAAGCCTTCCTCTGGGGGCACTTCTGGATGGGCGAATTAGGCTTTTAACGCATTTTCTGGGGCCCGAGTTTTCAGTCGACTGCCAGGCGGGCCAGGGCTATATTTAGGGTTGCTGTGAAAGAGCGAATACGGAGGGTCCAGTTGCATGTGGGGCTGCGTTAAGGCTCCCCTGGGGAGTCCAGTTGTACCCAAAGCCTTACTTTGGGAGCACTTTTGGATGGTCCAAGGGGAATCGCAATGCGTTTTCTTAGGCCCGCTTTTTCAGTCTTCTCCCAATGCGCCGAGGGATACGGTTAGGCTTGCGGTGAAAGAGTGAACCCGGAGGGTCCAGTTGCATGTGGGGCTGCGTAAAGGCTCCCCTGGGGAGTTCAGTTGTACCCAAAGCCTTCCTCTGGGGGCACTTTTGGATGGGCGAAAGGGGCTTGAAACGCTTTTTCTGTGGCCTGAGTTTTCAGTCTTCTGCAATGGTGGCTAGGGGAATATTTAGGGTTGCTCGTAAACAGTGAACAAGGAGGGTCCAGTTGCATGTGGGGCTGCGTTAAGGCTCCCCTGGGGAGTCCAGTTGTACCCAAAGCCTTCCTCTGGGGGCACTTTTGGATGGTCCAACGGGAATCGCAATGCGTTTTCTGAGGCCCGCTTTTTCAGTCTTCTCCCATTGCGCCAAGGGCTATATTTAGGCTTACGGTGAAAGAGTGAACCCGGAGGGTCCAGTTGCATGTGGGGCTTCATAAAGGCTCCCCTGGGGAGTTCAGTTGTACCCAAAGCCTTCCTTTGGGGGCACTTTTGGATGGGCGAATGGGGCTTGTAGCACGTTTTCTGGGGCCCGAGTTTTCAGTCTTCTGCCATGCTGGCTAGGGGTATATTTAGGGTTGCTCGTAAACAGTGAACAAGGAGGGCCCAGTTGCATGTGGGGCTGCGTAAAGGCTCCCCTGGGGAATTCAGTTGTACCCAAAGCCTTCCTTTGGGGGCACTTTTGGATGGGCGAATTAGGCTTTTAACGCATTTTCTGGGGCCCGAGTTTTCAGTCGTCTGCCATGCTGGCCAGGGTTATATTTAGGGATGCTGTGAAAGAGCGAATACAAAGTGTCCAGTTTCATGTGGGGCTGCATAAAGGCTCCCCTGGGGAGTTCACTTGTACCCAAAGCCTTCCTTTGGGGGCACTTTTGGATGGGCGAATTAGGCTTTTAATGCATTTTCTGGGGCCCGAGTTTTCAGTCGACTGCCATGCGGGCCAGGGCTATATTTAGGGTTCCTGTGAAAGAGCGAATACGGAGGGTCCAGTTGCATGTGGGGCTGCATAAAGGCTCCCCTGGGGAGTTCACTTGTACCCAAAGCCTTTTTTTTTGGGGGCATTCTGGATGGGCGAAAGGGGCTTGAAACGCTTTTTCTGTGGCCCGAGTTTTCAGTCTTCTGCCATGGTGGCTAGGGGTATATTTAGGGTTGCTCGTAAACAGTGAACAAGGAGGGTCCAGTTGCATGTGGGGCTGCGTAAAGGCTCCCCTGGGGAGTGCAGCTGTACCCAAAGCCTTCCTCTGGGGGCACTTTTGGATGGGCGAATTAGGCTTTTAACGCATTTTCTGGGGCCCGAGTTTTCAGTCGACTGCCAGGCGGGCCAGGGCTATATTTAGGGTTGCTGTGAAAGAGCGAATACGGAGGGTCCAGTTGCATGTGGGGCTGCGTTAAGGCTCCCCTGGGGAGTCCAGTTGTACCCAAAGCCTTCCTTTGGGAGCACTTTTGGATGGTCCAAGGGGAATCGCAATGCGTTTTCTGAGGCCCGCTTTTTCAGTCTTCTCCCAATGCGCCGAGGGATACATTTAGGCTTGCGGTGAAAGAGTGAACCCGGAGGGTCCAGTTGCATGTGGGGCTGCGTAAAGGCTCCCCTGGGGAGTTCAGTTGTACCCAAAGCCTTCCTTTGGGGGCACTTCTGGATGGGCGAAAGGGGCTTGAAACGCTTTTTCTGTGGCCCGAGTTTTCAGTCTTCTGCAATGGTGGCTAGGGGAATATTTAGGGTTGCTCGTAAACAGTGAACAAGGAGGGTCCAGTTGCATGTGGGGCTGCGTTAAGGCTCCCCTGGGGAGTCCAGTTGTACCCAAAGCCTTCCTCTGGGGGCACTTTTGGATGGGCGAATGGGGCTCGTAACACATTTTCTGTGTCTCGAACTTTCAGTCGACTGCCATGCGTGCTAGGGATATATTTAGGCTTGCGGTGAAAGACTGAACCCGGAGGGTCCAGTTGCATGTGGGGCTGCATAAAGGCTCCCCTGGGAAGTTCAGTTGTACCCAAAGCCTTCCTTTGGGGGCACTTTTGGATGGGCGAATGGGGCTTGTAGCACGTTTTCTGGGGCCCGATTTTTCAGTCGTGTGCCATGCGGGCCAGGGTTATATTTAGGGTTGCTGTGAAAGAGCGAATACGGAGGGTCCAGTTGCATGTGGGGCTGCATAAAGGCTCCCCTGGGGAGTTCACTTGTACCCAAAGCCTTCCTTTGGGGGCACTTCTGGATGGGCGAAAGGGGCTTGAAACGCATTTTCTGTGGCCCGAGTTTTCAGTCTTCTGCCATGCTGGCTAGGGTTATATTTAGGGTTGCTGTAAAGAGCGAACACGGAGGGTCCAGTTGCATGTGGGGCTGCGTAAAGGCTCCCCTGGGGAGTTCACTTGTACCCAAAGCCTTCCTCTGGGGGCACTTTTGGATGGGCGAATTAGGCTTTTCATGCATTTTCTGGGGCCCGAGTTTTCAGTCGACTGCCAGGCCGGCCATGGCTATATTTAGCGTTGCTGTGAAAGAGCGAATACGGAGGGTCCAGTTGCATGTGGGGCTGCGTTAAGGCTCCCCTGGGGAGTTCACATGTACCCAAAGCCTTCCTCTGGGGGCACTTTTGGATGGGCAAAAGGGCTCGTAACACATTTTCTGTGGCTCGAACTTTCAGTCGACTGCCAGGCGTGCTAGGGCTATATTTAGGCTTGCGGTGAAAGAGTGAACCCGGAGGGTCCAGTTGCATATGGGGCTGCATAAAGGCTCCCCTGGGGAGTTCACTTGTACCCAAAGCCTTCCTCTGGGGGCACTTTTGGATGGTCCAAGGGGAATCGCAATGCGTTTTCTGAGGCCCGCTTTTTCAGTCTTCTCCCATTGCGCCCAGGGCTATATTTAGGCTTGCGGTGAAAGAGTGAACCCGGAAGGTCCAGTTGCATGTGGGGCTGCATAAAGGCTCCCCTGGGGAGTTCAGTTGTACCCAAAGCCTTCCTCTGGGGGCACTTTTGGATGGGCGAATTAGGCTTTTAACGCATTTTCTGGGGCCCGAGTTTTCAGTCTTCTGCCATGGTGGCTAGGGGTATATTTAGGGTTGCTCGTAAACAGTGAACAAGGAGGGTCCAGTTGCATGTGGGGCTGCGTAAAGGCTCCCCTGGGGAGTTCAGCTGTACCCAAAGCCTTCCTCTGCGGGCACTTTTGGATGGGCGAATTAGGCTTTTAACGCATTTTCTGGGGCCCGAGTTTTCAGTCGACTGCCAGGCGGGCCAGGGCTATATTTAGGGTTGCTGTGAAAGAGCGAATACGGAGGGTCCAGTTGCATGTGGGGCTGCGTTAAGGCTCCCCTGGGGAGTTCAGTTGTACCCAAAGCCTTCCTTTGGAAGCACTTTTGGATGGTCCAAGGGGAATCGCAATGCGTTTTCTTAGGCCCGCTTTTTCAGTCTTCTCCCAGTGCGCCCAGGGATACATTTAGGCTTGCGGTGAAAGAGTGAACCCGGAGGGTCCAGTTGCATGTGGGGCTGCGTAAAGGCTCCCCTGGGGAGTTCACTTGTACCCAAAGCCTTCCTTTGGGGGCACTTCTGGATGGGCGAAAGGGGCTTGAAACGCTTTTTCTGTGGCCCGAGTTTTCAGTCTTCTGCAATGGTGGCTAGGGGAATATTTAGGGTTGCTCGTAAACAGTGAACAAGGAGGGTCCAGTTGCATGTGGGGCTGCGTTAAGGCTCCCCTGGGGAGTCCAGTTGTACCCAAAGCCTACCTTTGGGGGCACTTTTGGATGGTCCAACGGGAATCGCAATGCGTTTTCTGAGGCCCGCTTTTTCAGTCTTCTCCCATTGCGCCGAGGGCTATATTTAGGCTTGCGGTGAAAGAGTGAACCCGGACGGTCCAGTTGCATGTGGGGCTGCATAAAGGCTCCCCTGGAGAGTTCACTTGTACCCAAAGCCTTCCTTTGGGGGCACTTCTGGATGGGCGAAAGGGGCTTGAAACGCTTTTTCTGTGGCCCGAGTTTTCAGTCTTCTGCCATGCTGGCTAGGGTTATATTTAGGCTTGCTGTAAAGAATGAACACGGAGGGTCCAGTTGCATGTGGGGCTGCGTAAAGGCTCCCCTGGGGAGTTCAGATGTACCCAAAGCCTTCCTTTGGGGGCACTTTTGGATGGGCGAATGGGGCTCGTAACACATTTTCTGTGGCCCGAGCTTTCAGTTGACTGCCAGGCGTGCTAGGGCTATATTTAGGCTTGCGGTGAAAGAGTGAACCCGGAGGGTCCAGTTGCATGTGGGGCTGCGTTAAGGCTCCCCTGGGGAGTTCACTTGTACCCAAAGCCTTCCTTTGGGGGCACTTCTGGATGGGCGAAAGGGGCTTGAAACTCTTTTTCTGTGGCCCGAGGTTTCAGTCTTCTGCCATGGTGGCTAGGGGTATATTTAGGGTTGCTCGTAAACAGTGAACAAGGAGGGTCCAGTTGCATGTGGGGCTGCGTAAAGGCTCCCCTGGGGAATTCAGTTGTACCCAAAGCCTTCCTCTGGGGGCACTTTTGGATGGGCGAATTAGGCTTTTAACGCATTTTCTGGGGCCCGAGTTTTCAGTCGTCTGCCATGCGGGCCAGGGTTATATTTAGGGATGCTGTGAAAGAGCGAATACGGAGGGTCCAGTTGCATGTGGGGCTGCGTAAAGGCTCCCCTGGGGAGTTCAGATGTACCCAAAGCCTTCCTCTGGGGGCACTTTTGGATGGGCGAATTAGGCTTTTAATGCATTTTCTGGGGCCCGAGTTTTCAGTCGACTGCCAGGCGGGCCATGGCTATATTTAGGGTTGCTGTGAAAGAGTGAACCCGGAGGGTCCAGTTGCATGTGGGGCTGCGTTAAGGCTCCCCTGGGGAGTTCAGATGTACCCAAAGCCTTTCTTTGGGGGCACTTTTGGATGGGCAAAAGGGCTCGTAACACATTTTCTGTGGCTCGAACTTTCAGTCGACTGCCAGGCGTGCTAGGGCTATATTTAGGCTTGCGGTGAAAGAGTGAACCCGGAGGGTCCAGTTGCATGTGGGGCTGCGTTAAGGCTCCCCTGGGGAGTTCACTTGTACCCAAAGCCTTCCTTTGGGGGCACTTCTGGATGGGTGAATGGGGCTTGAAACGCATTTTTTGGAGCCGGAGTTTTCAGTCTTCTGCAATGGTGGCTAGGGGAATATTTAGGGTTGCTCGTAAACAGTCAACAAGGAGGGTCCAGTTGCATGTGGCGCTGTGTTAAGGCTCCCCTGGGGAGTCCAGTTGTACCCAAAGCCTTCCTTTGGGGGCACTTTTGGATGGTCCAAGGGGAATCGAAATGCATTTTCTGAGGCCCGCTTTTTCAGTCTTCTCCCATTGCGCCCAGGGCTATATTTAGCCTTGCGGTGAAAGAGCGAATACGGAGGGTCCAGTTGCATGTGGGGCTGCATAAAGGCTCCCCTGGGGAGTTCACTTGTACCCAAAGCCTTCCTTTGGGGGCACTTCTGGATGGGCGAAAGGGGCTTGAAACGCTTTTTCTGTGGCCCGAGTTTTCAGTCTTCTGCAATGGTGGCTAGGGGAATATTTAGGGTTGCTCGTAAACAGTGAACAAGGAGGGTCCAGTTGCATGTGGGGCTGCGTTAAGGCTCCCCTGGGGAGTCCAGTTGTACCCAAAGCCTACCTTTGGGGGCACTTTTGGATGGTCCAACGGGAATCGCAATGCGTTTTCTGAGGCCCGCTTTTTCAGTCTTCTCCCATTTCGCCGAGAGATATATTTAGGCTTGCGGTGAAAGAGTGAACCCGGACGGTCCAGTTGCATGTGGGGCTGCATAAAGGCTCCCCTGGGGAGTTCAGTTGTACCCAAAGCCTTCCTCTGGGGGCACTTTTGGATGGGCGAATTAGGCTTTTAACGCATTTTCTGGGGCCCGAGTTTTCAGTCGTCTGCCATGCTGGCCAGGGTTATATTTAGGGATGCTGTGAAAGAGCGAATACGGAGTGTCCAGTTGCATGTGGGGCTGCGTAAAGGCTCCCCTGGGGAGTTCACTTGTACCCAAAGCCTTCCTTTGGGGGCACTTTTGGATGGGCGAATTAGGCTTTTAATGCATTTTCTGGGGCCCGAGTTTTCAGTCGACTGCCAAGCGGGCAAGGGCAATATTTAGGGTTGCTGTGAAAGAGCGAATACGGAGTGTCCAGTTTCATTTGGGGCTGCATAAAGGCTCCCCTGGGGAGTTCACTTGTACCCAAAGCCTTCCTTTGGGGGCACTTCTGGATGGGCGAAAGGGGCTTGAAACGCTTTTTCTGTGGCCCGAGTTTTCAGTCTTCTGCCATGCTGGCTAGGGGTATATTTAGGGTTGCTCGTAAACAGAGAACAAGGAGGGTCCAGTTGCATGTGGGGCTGCATAAAGGCTCCCCTGGGGAGTTCACTTGTACCCAAAGACTTCCTTTCGGGGCACTTTTGGATGGGCGAATTACGCTTTTAACGCATTTTCTGGGGCCCGAGTTTTCAGTCGACTGCCAGGCGGGCCAGGGCTATATTTAGGGTTGCTGTGAAAGAGCGAATACGGAGGGTCCAGTTGCATGTGGGGCTGCGTTAAGGCTCCCCTGGGGAGTCCAGTTGTACCCAAAGCCTTCCTTTGGGAGCACTTTTGGATGGTCCAAGGGGAATCGCATTGCGTTTTCTGAGGCCCGCTTTTTCAGTCTTCTCCCATTGCGCCGAGGGATATATTTAGGCTTGCGGTGAAAGAGTGAACCCGGAGGGTCCAGTTGCATGTGGGGCTGCATAAAGGCTCCCCTGGGGAGTTCACTTGTACCCAAAGCCTTCCTTTGGGGGCACTTCTGGATGGGCGAAAGGGGCTTGAAACGCTTTTTCTGTGGCCCGAGTTTTCAGTCTTCTGCCATGCTGCCTAGGGGTATATATAGGGTTGCTGTGAAAGAGAGAACACGGAGGGTCCAGTTGCGTGTGGGGCTGCATAAAGGCTCCCCTGCGGAGTTCAGATGTACCCAAATCCTTCCTCTGGGGGCACTTTTGGATGGGCGAAAGGGGCTCGTAACACATTTTCTGTGGCTCGAACTTTCAGTCGACTGCCAGGCGTGCTAGGGCTATATTTAGTGTTGCTGTGAAAGAGTGAACCCGGAGGGTCCAGTTGCATGTGGGGCTGCATAAAGGCTCCCCTGGGGAGTTCACTTGTACCCAAAGCCTTCCTTTGGGGGCACTTCTGGATGGGCGAAAGGGGCTTGAAACGCTTTTTCTGTGGCCCGAGTTTTCAGTCTTCTGCCATGCTGGCTAGGGTTATATTTAGGGTTGCTGTAAAGAGCGAACACGGAGGGTCCAGTTGCATGTGGGGCTGCGTAAAGGCTCCCCTGGGGAGTTCAGATGTACCCAAAGCCTTCCTCTGGGGGCACTTTTGGATGGGCGAATTAGGCTTTTAATGCATTTTCTGTGGCCGGAGTTTTCAGTCGACTGCCAGGCGGGCCAGGGCTATATTTAGGGTTGCTGTGAAAGAGTGAACCCGGAGGGTCCAGTTGCATGTGGGGCTGCATAAAGGCTCCCCTGGGGAGTTCACTTGTACCCAAAGCCTTCCTTTGGGGGCACTTTTGGATGGTCCAAGGGGAATCGCAATGCGTTTTCTGAGGCCCGCTTTTTCAGTCTTCTCCCTTTGCGCCGAGGGCTATATTTAGGCTTGCGGTGAAAGAGTGAACCCGGAGGGTCCAGTTGCATGTGGGGCTGCATAAAGGCTCCCCTGGGGAGTTCAGTTGTACCCAAAGCCATCCTTTGGGGGCACTTTTGGATGGGCGAATGGGGCTTGTAGCACGTTTTCTGGGGCCCGATTTTTCAGTCGTGTGCCATGCGGGCCAGGGTTATATTTAGGGTTGCTGTGAAAGAGCGAATACGGAGGGTCCAGTTGCATGTGGGGCTGCATAAAGGCTCCCCTGGGGAGTTCACTTGTACCCAAAGCCTTCCTTTGGGGGCACTTCTGGATGGGCGAAAGGGGCTTGAAACGCTTTTTCTGTGGCCCGAGTTTTCAGTCTTCTGCCATGGTGGCTAGGGTTATATTTAGGGTTGCTGTAAAGAGCGAACACGGAGGGTCCAGTTGCATGTGGGGCTGCGTAAAGGCTCCCCTGGGGAGTTCAGTTGTACCCAAAGCCTTCCTCTGGGGGCACTTTTGGATGGGCGAATTAGGCTTTTAATGCATTTTCTGGGGCCCGAGTTTTCAGTCGACTGCCAGGCGGTCCAGGGCTATATCTAGGGTTGCTGTGAAAGAGCGAATACGGAGGGTCCAGTTGCATGTGGGGCTGCGTTAAGGCTCCCCTGGGGAGTTCAGATGTACCCAAAGCCTTCCTTTGGGGGCACTTCTGGATGGGCAAAAGGGCTCGTAACACATTTTCTGTGGCTCGAACTATCAGTCGACTGCCAGGCGTGCTAGGGCTATATTTAGGCTTGCGGTGAAAGAGTGAACCCGGAGGGTCCAGTTGCATGTGGGGCTGCGTTAAGGCTCCCCTGGGGAGTTCAGATGTACCCAAAGCCTTCCTTTCGGGGCACTTCTGGATGGGTGAATGGGGCTTGAAACGCATTTTCTGGAGCCGGACTTTTCAGTCTTCTGCAATGGTGGCTAGGGGAATATTTAGGGTTGCTCGTAAACAGTGAACAAGGAGGGTCCAGTTGCATGTGGGGCTGCGTTAAGGCTCCCCTGGGGAGTCCAGTTGTACCCAAATCCTTCCTTTGGGGGTACTTTTGGATGGTCCAAGGGGAATCGCAATGTGTTTTCTGAGGCCCGCTTTTTCAGTCTTCTCCCATTGCGCCCAGGGCTATATTTAGGCTTGCGGTGAAAGAGTGAACCCGGACGGTCCAGTTGCATGTGGGGCTGCATAAAGGCTCCCCTGGGGAGTTCACTTGTACCCAAAGCCTTCCTTTGGGGGCACTTCTGGATGGGCGAAAGGGGCTTGAAACGCTTTTTCTGTGGCCCGAGTTTTCAGTCTTCTGCCATTGTGGCTTGGGTTATATTTAGGGTTGCTCGTAAACATTGAACAAGGAGGGTTCAGTTGCATGTGGGGCTGCGTAAAGGCTCCCCTGGGGAATTCAGTTGTACCCAAAGCCTTCCTCTGGGGGCACTTCTGGATGGGTGAATGGGGCTTGAAACGCTTTTTCTGTGGCCCGAGTTTTCAGTCTTCTGCCATGCTGGCTAGGGTTATATTTAGGGTTGCTGTAAAGAGTGAAAACGGAGGGTCCACTTGCATGTGGGGCTGCGTAAAGGCTCCCCTGGGGAGTTCAGATGTACCCAAAGCCTTCCTTTGGGGGCACTTTTGGATGGGCGAATGGGGCTTGTAGCACGTTTTCTGGGGCCCGATTTTTCAGTCGTGTGCCATGCGGGCCAGGGTTATATTTAGGGTTGCTGTGAAAGAGCGAATACGGAGGGTCCAGTTGCATGTGGGGCTGCATAAAGGCTCCCCTGGGGAGTTCACTTGTACCCAAAGCCTTCCTTTGGGGGCACTTCTGGATGGGCGAAAGGGGCTTGAAACGCTTTTTCTGGAGCCCGAGTTTTCAGTCTTCTGCCATGCTGGCTAGGGTTATATTTAGGGTTGCTATAAAGAGCGAACACGGAGAGTCCAGTTGCATGTGGGGCTGCGTAAAGGCTCCCCTGGGGAGTTCACTTGTACCCAAAGCCTTCCTCTGGGGGCACTTTTGGATGGGCGAATTAGGCTTTTAATGCATTTTCTGGGGCCCGAGTTTTCAGTCGACTGCCAGGCGGGCCAGGGTTATATTTAGGGTTGCTGTGAAAGAGCGAACACGGAGAGTCCAGTTGCATGTGGGGCTGCGTTAAGGCTCCCCTGGGGAGTTCACTTGTACCCAAAGCCTTCCTTTGGGAGCACTTCTGGATGGGCGAAAGGGGCTTGAAACGCTTTTTCTGTGGCCCGAGTTTTCAGTCTTCTGCCATGGTGGCTAGGGGTATATTTAGGGTTGCTGTGAAAGAGCGAACACGGAGGGTCCAGTTGCATGTGGGGCTGCGTAGAGGCTCCCCTGGGGAGTTCACTTGTACCCAAAGCCTTCCTTTGGGGGCACTTCTGGATGGGCGAAAGGGGCTTGAAACGCTTTTTCTGTGGTCCGAGTTTTCAGTCTTCTGCCATGCTGGCTAGGGGTATATTTAGGGTTACTGTAAAGAGCGAACACGGAGGGTCCAGTTGCATGTGGGCCTGCGTAAAGGCTCCTCTGGGGAGTTCAGTTGTACCCAAAGCCTTCCTTTGGGGGCACTTCTGGATGAGTGAATGGGGCTTGAAACGCATTTTCTGGAGCCCGAGTTTTCAGTCTTCTGCCATGGTGGCTAGGGGAATATTTGGGGTTGCTCGTAAACAGTGAACAAGGAGGGTCCAGTTGCATGTGGGGCTGCGTTAAGGCTCCCCTGGGGAGTCGAGTTGTACCCAAAGCCTTCCTTTGGGGGCACTTTTGGATGGTCCAACTGGAATCGCAATGCGTTTTCTGAGGCCCGCTTTTTCAGTCTTCTCCCAGTGCGCCGAGGGCTATATTTAGGCTTGCGGTGAAAGAGTGAACCCGGAGGGTCCAGTTGCATGTGGGGCTGCATAAAGGCTCCCCTGGGGAGTTCACTTGTACCCAAAGCCTTCCTTTGGGGGCACTTTTGGATGGGCGAAAGTGGCTTGAAACGCTTTTTCTGTGGCCCGAGTTTTCAGTATTCTGCCATGCTGGCTTGGGTTATATTTAGGGTTGCTCGTAAACAGTGAACAAGGAGGGTTCATTTGCATGTGGGGCTGCGTAAAGGCTCCCCTGGGGAATTCAGTTGTACCCAAAGCCTTCCTCTGGGGGCACTTTTGGATGGGCGAATTAGGCTTTTAACGCATTTTCTGGGGCCCGAGTTTTCAGTCGGCTGCCAGGCGGGCCAGGGCTATATTTAGGGTTGCGGTGAAAGAGTGAACCCGGAGGGTCCAGTTGCATGTGGGGCTGCATAAATGCTCCCCTGGGGAGTTCACTTGTACCCAAAGCCTTCCTTTGGGGGCACTTCTGGATGGGTGAATGGGGCTTGAAACGCATTTTCTGGAGCCCGAGTTTTCAGTCTTCTGCCATGCTGGCTAGGGTTATATTTAGGGTTGCTGTAAAGAGTGACAACGGAGGGTCCAGTTGCATGTGGGGCTGCATAAAGGCTCCACTGGGGAGTTCACTTGTACCCAAAGCCTTCCTCTGGGGGCACTTTTGGATGGGCGAATTAGGCTTTTAATGCATTTTCTGGGGCCCGAGTTTTCAGTCGACTGCCAGGCGGGCCAGGGCTATATTTAGGGTTGCTGTGAAAGAGCGAATACGGAGGGTCCAGTTGCATGTGGGGCTGCATAAAGGCTCCCCTGGGGAGTTCACTTGTACCCAAAGCCTTCCTTTGGGGGCACTTCTGGATGGGCGAAAGGGGCTTGAAACGCTTTTTCTGTGGCCCGAGTTTTCAGTCTTCTGCCATGCTGGCTAGGGGTATATTTAGGGTTGCTCGTAAACTGTGAACAAGGAGGGTCCAGTTGCATGTGGGGCTGCGTAAAGGCTCCCCTGGGGAGTTCACTTGTACCCAAAGCCTTCCTCTGGGGGTACTTTTGGATGGGCGAATTAGGCTTTTAACGCATTTTCTGTTGCCAGAGTTTTCAGTCGACTGCCAGGCGGGCCAGGGCTATATTTAAGGTTGCTGTGAAAGAGTGAACCCGGAGGGTCCAGTTGCATGTGGGGCTGCGTAAAGGCTCCCCTGGGGAGTTCACTTGTACCCAAAGCCTTCCTCTAGGGGCACTTTTGGATGGGCGAATTAGGCTTTTAATGCATTTTCTGGGGCCCGAGTTTTCAGTCGACTGCCAGGCGGGCCAGGGCTATATTTAGGGTTGCTGTGAAAGAGCGAATACGGAGGGTCCAGTTGCATGTGGGGCTGCGTTAAGGCTCCCCTGAGGAGTCCAGTTGTACCCAAGGCCTTCCTTTGGGGGCACTTTTGGATGGTCCAAGGGGAATCGCAATGGGTTTTCTGAGGCCCGCTTTTTCAGTCTTCTCCCATTGCGCCGAGGGCTATATTTAGGCTTGCGGTGAAAGAGTGAACCCGGAGGGTCCAGTTGCATGTGGGGCTGCATAAAGGCTCCCCTGGGGAGTTCACTTGTACCCAAAGCCTTCCTTTGGGGGCACTTCTGGATGGGCGAAAGGGGCTTGAAACGCTTTTTCTATGGCTCGAGTTTTCAGTCTTCTGCCATGCTGGCTAGGGTTATATTTAGGGTTGCTGTAAAGAGCGAACATGGAGGGTCCAGTTGCATGTGGGGCTGCATAAAGGCTCCCCTGGGGAGTTCACTTGTACCCAAAGCCTTCCTCTGGGGGCACTTTTGGATGGGCGAATTAGGATTTAATGCATTTTCTGAGGCCCGAGTTTTCAGTCGACTGCCAGGCGGGCCAGGGCTATATTTAGGGTTGCTGTGAAAGAGCGAATACGGAGGGTCCAGTTGCATGTGGGGCTGCGTTAAGGCTCCCCTGGGGAGTTCAGATGTACCCAAAGCCTTCCTTTGGGGGCACTTCTGGATGGGCAAAAGGGCTCGTAACACATTTTCTGTGGCTCGAACTTTCAGTCGACAGCCAGGCGTGCTAGGGCTATATTTAGGCTTGCGGTGAAAGAGTGAACCCGGAGGGTCCAGTTGCATGTGGGGCTGCATAAAGGCTCCCCTGGGGAGTTCACTTGTACCCAAAGCCTTCCTTTGGGGGCACTTTTGGATGGGTGAATGGGGCTTGAAACGCATTTTCTGGAGCCCGAGTTTTCAGTCTTCTGCCATGGTGGCTAGGGGAATATTTAGGGTTGCTCGTAAACAGTGAACAAGGAGGGTCCAGTTGCATGTGGGGCTGCGTTAAGGCTCCCCTGGGGAGTTCAGTTGTACCCAAAGCCTTCCTTTGGGGGCACTTCTGGATGGGCAAAAGGGGCTTGAAACGCTTTTTCTGTGGCCCGAGTTTTCAGTCTTCTGCCATGCTGTCTAGGGTTATATTTAGGGTTGCTGTAAAGAGCGAACACGGAGGGTCCAGTTGCATGTGAGGCTGCGTTAAGGCTACGCTGGGGAGTCCAGTTGTACCCAAAGCCTTCCATTAGGAGCACTTTTGGATGGTCCAAGGGGAATCGCAATGCGTTTTCTGAGGCCCACTTTTTCAGTCTTCTCCCATTGCGCCGAGGGCTATATTTAGGCTTGCAGTGAAAGAGTGAACCCGGACGGTCCAGTTGCATGTGGGGCTGCATAAAGGCTCCCCTGGGGAGTTCACTTGTACCCAAAGCCTTCCTTTGGGGGCACTTCTGGATGGGTGAATGGGGCTTGAAACGCTTTTTCTATGGCCCGAGTTTTCAGTATTCTTCCATGCACGCTTGGGTTATATTTAGGGTTGCTCGTAAACAGTGAACAAGGAGGGTCCAGTTGCATGTGGGGCTGCGTAAAGGCTCCCCTGGGGAGTTCAGTTGTACCCAAAGCCTTCCTCTGGGGGCACTTTTGGATGGGCGAATTAGGCTTTTAACGCATTTTCTGTGGCCCGAGTTTTCAGTCGACTGCCAGGCGGGCCAGGGCTATATTTAGGGTTGCTGTGAAAGAGCGAATACGGAGGGTCCAGTTGCATGTGGGGCTGCGTTAAGGCTACGCTGGGGAGTCCAGTTCTACCCAAAGCCTTCCTTTGGGAGCACTTTTGCATGGTCCAAGTGGAATCGCAATGCGTTTTCTGAGGCCCACTTTTTCAATCTTCTCCCATTGCGCCGAGTGCTATATTTAGGCTTGCGGTGAAAGAGTGAACCCGGAGGGTCCAGTTGCATGTGGGGCTGCGTTAAGGCTCCCCTGGGGAGTTCACTTGTACCCAAAGCCTTCCTTTGGGGGCACTTCTGGATGGGCAAAAGGGGCTTGAAACGCTTTTTCTGGAGGCCGAGTTTTCAGTCTTCTGCCATGGTGGCTAGGGGTATATTTAGGGTTGCTCGTAAACAGTGAACACGGAGGGTCCAGTTGCATGTGGGGCTGCGTAAAGGCTCCCCTGGGGAGTTCAGTTGTACCCAAAGCCTTCCTCTGGGGGCACTTTTGGATGGGCGAATTAGGCTTTTAATGCATTTTCTGGGGCCCGAGGTTTACGTCGACTGCCAGGCGGGCCAGGGCTATATTTAGGGTTGCTGTGAAAGAGCGAATACGGAGGGTCCAGTTGCATGTGGGGCTGCGTTAAGGCTACGCTGGGGAGTCCAGTTGTACCCAAAGCCTTCCTTTGGGAGCACTGTTGGATGGTCCAAGGGGAATCGCAATGCGTTTTCTGAGGCCCGCTTTTTCAGTCTTCTCCCTTTGCGCCGAGGGCTATATTTAGGCTTGCGGTGAAAGAGTGAACCCGGAGGGTCCAGTTGCATGTGGGGCTGCATAAAAGCTCCCCTGGGGAGTTCACTTGTACGCAAAGCCTTCCTTTGGGGGCACTTTTGGATGGTCGAATGGGGCTCGTAACACATTTTCTGTGGCTCGAACTTTCAGTGGACTGCCAGGCGTGCTAGGGCTATATTAAGGCTTGCGGTGAAAGAGTGAACCCGGAGGGTCCAGTTGCATGTGGGGCTGCGTAAAGGCTCCCCTGGGGAGTTCAGTTGTACCCAAAGCCTTCCTTTGGGGGCACTTCTGGATGGGCGAAAGGGGCTTGAAACGCTTTTTCTGTGGCCCGAGTTTTCAGTCTTCTGCCATGCTGGCTAGGGGTATATTTAGGGTTGCTCGTAAACAGTGAACAAGGAGGGTCCAGTTGCATGTGGGGCTGCGTAAAGGCTCCCCTGGGGAGCTCAGTTGTACCCAAAGCCTTCCTCTGGGGGCACTTTTGGATGGGCGAATTAGGCTTTTCATGCATTTTCTGGGGCCCGAGTTTTCAGTCGACTGCCAGGCGGGCCAGGGCTATATTTAGGGTTGCTGTGAAAGAGCGAATACGGAGGGTCCAGTTGCATGTGGGGCTGCGTTAAGGCTCCCCTGGGGAGTCCAGTTGTACCCAAAGCCTTCCTTTGGGAGCACTTTTGGATGGTCCAAGGGGAATCGCAATGCGTTTTCTGAGGCCCGCTTTTTCAGTCTTCTCCCATTGCGCCGAGGGCTATATTTAGGCTTGCGGTGAAAGAGTGAACCCGGAGGGTCCAGTTGCATGTGGGGCTGCATAAAGGCTCCCCTGGGGAGTTCAGATGTACCCAAAGCCTTCCTTTGGGGGCACTTTTGGATGGTCGAATGGGGCTCGTCACACATTTTCTGTGGCTCGAACTTTCAGTCGACTGCCAGGCGGGCCAGGGCTATATTTAGGGTTGCTGTGAAAGAGCGAATACGGAGGGTCCAGTTGCATGTGAGGCTGCGTTAAGGCTACGCTGGGGAGTCCAGTTGTACCCAAAGCCTTCCATTAGGAGCACTTTTGGATGGTCCAAGGGGAATCGCAATGCGTTTTCTGAGGCCCACTCTTTCAGTCTTCTCCCATTGCGCCGAGGGCTATATTTAGGCTTGCGGTGAAAGAGTGAACCCGGAGGGTCCAGTTGCATGTGGGGCTGCGTAAAGGCTCCCCTGGGGAATTCAGTTGTACCCAAAGCCTTCCTCTGGGGGCACTTTTGGATGGGCGAATTAGGCTTTTAACGCATTTTCTGGGGCCCGAGTTTTCAGTCGGCTGCCAGGCGGGCCAGGGCTATATTTAGGGTTGCGGTGAAAGAGTGAACCCGGAGGGTCCAGTTGCATGTGGGGCTGCATAAATGCTCCCCTGGGGAGTTCACTTGTACCCAAAGCCTTCCTTTGGGGGCACTTCTGGATGGGTGAATGGGGCTTGAAACGCATTTTCTGGAGCCCGAGTTTTCAGTCTTCTGCCATGCTGGCTAGGGTTATATTTAGGGTTGCTGTAAAGAGTGACAACGGAGGGTCCAGTTGCATGTGGGGCTGCATAAAGGCTCCACTGGGGAGTTCACTTGTACCCAAAGCCTTCCTCTGGGGGCACTTTTGGATGGGCGAATTAGGCTTTTAATGCATTTTCTGGGGCCCGAGTTTTCAGTCGACTGCCAGGCGGGCCAGGGCTATATTTAGGGTTGCTATGAAAGAGCGAATACGGAGGGTCCAGTTGCATGTGGGGCTGCATAAAGGCTCCCCTGGGGAGTTCACTTGTACCCAAAGCCTTCCTTTGGGGGCACTTCTGGATGGGCGAAAGGGGCTTGAAACGCTTTTTCTGTGGCCCGAGTTTTCAGTCTTCTGCCATGCTGGCTAGGGGTATATTTAGGGTTGCTCGTAAACTGTGAACAAGGAGGGTCCAGTTGCATGTGGGGCTGCGTAAAGGCTCCCCTGGGGAGTTCACTTGTACCCAAAGCCTTCCTCTGGGGGTACTTTTGGATGGGCGAATTAGGCTTTTAACGCATTTTCTGTTGCCAGAGTTTTCAGTCGACTGCCAGGCGGGCCAGGGCTATATTTAAGGTTGCTGTGAAAGAGTGAACCCGGAGGGTCCAGTTGCATGTGGGGCTGCGTAAAGGCTCCCCTGGGGAGTTCACTTGTACCCAAAGCCTTCCTCTAGGGGCACTTTTGGATGGGCGAATTAGGCTTTTAATGCATTTTCTGGGGCCCGAGTTTTCAGTCGACTGCCAGGCGGGCCAGGGCTATATTTAGGGTTGCTGTGAAAGAGCGAATACGGAGGGTCCAGTTGCATGTGGGGCTGCGTTAAGGCTCCCCTGAGGAGTCCAGTTGTACCCAAGGCCTTCCTTTGGGGGCACTTTTGGATGGTCCAAGGGGAATCGCAATGGGTTTTCTGAGGCCCGCTTTTTCAGTCTTCTCCCATTGCGCCGAGGGCTATATTTAGGCTTGCGGTGAAAGAGTGAACCCGGAGGGTCCAGTTGCATGTGGGGCTGCATAAAGGCTCCCCTGGGGAGTTCACTTGTACCCAAAGCCTTCCTTTGGGGGCACTTCTGGATGGGCGAAAGGGGCTTGAAACGCTTTTTCTATGGCTCGAGTTTTCAGTCTTCTGCCATGCTGGCTAGGGTTATATTTAGGGTTGCTGTAAAGAGCGAACACGGAGGGTCCAGTTGCATGTGGGGCTGCATAAAGGCTCCCCTGGGGAGTTCACTTGTACCCAAAGCCTTCCTCTGGGGGCACTTTTGGATGGGCGAATTAGGATTTAATGCATTTTCTGAGGCCCGAGTTTTCAGTCGACTGCCAGGCGGGCCAGGGCTATATTTAGGGTTGCTGTGAAAGAGCGAATACGGAGGGTCCAGTTGCATGTGGGGCTGCGTTAAGGCTCCCCTGGGGAGTTCAGATGTACCCAAAGCCTTCCTTTGGGGGCACTTCTGGATGGGCAAAAGGGCTCGTAACACATTTTCTGTGGCTCGAACTTTCAGTCGACAGCCAGGCGTGCTAGGGCTATATTTAGGCTTGCGGTGAAAGAGTGAACCCGGAGGGTCCAGTTGCATGTGGGGCTGCATAAAGGCTCCCCTGGGGAGTTCACTTGTACCCAAAGCCTTCCTTTGGGGGCACTTTTGGATGGGTGAATGGGGCTTGAAACGCATTTTCTGGAGCCCGAGTTTTCAGTCTTCTGCCATGGTGGCTAGGGGAATATTTAGGGTTGCTCGTAAACAGTGAACAAGGAGGGTCCAGTTGCATGTGGGGCTGCGTTAAGGCTCCCCTGGGGAGTTCAGTTGTACCCAAAGCCTTCCTTTGGGGGCACTTCTGGATGGGCAAAAGGGGCTTGAAACGCTTTTTCTGTGGCCCGAGTTTTCAGTCTTCTGCCATGCTGTCTAGGGTTATATTTAGGGTTGCTGTAAAGAGCGAACACGGAGGGTCCAGTTGCATGTGAGGCTGCGTTAAGGCTACGCTGGGGAGTCCAGTTGTACCCAAAGCCTTCCATTAGGAGCACTTTTGGATGGTCCAAGGGGAATCGCAATGCGTTTTCTGAGGCCCACTTTTTCAGTCTTCTCCCATTGCGCCGAGGGCTATATTTAGGCTTGCAGTGAAAGAGTGAACCCGGACGGTCCAGTTGCATGTGGGGCTGCATAAAGGCTCCCCTGGGGAGTTCACTTGTACCCAAAGCCTTCCTTTGGGGGCACTTCTGGATGGGTGAATGGGGCTTGAAACGCTTTTTCTATGGCCCGAGTTTTCAGTATTCTTCCATGCACGCTTGGGTTATATTTAGGGTTGCTCGTAAACAGTGAACAAGGAGGGTCCAGTTGCATGTGGGGCTGCGTAAAGGCTCCCCTGGGGAGTTCAGTTGTACCCAAAGCCTTCCTCTGGGGGCACTTTTGGATGGGCGAATTAGGCTTTTAACGCATTTTCTGTGGCCCGAGTTTTCAGTCGACTGCCAGGCGGGCCAGGGCTATATTTAGGGTTGCTGTGAAAGAGCGAATACGGAGGGTCCAGTTGCATGTGGGGCTGCGTTAAGGCTACGCTGGGGAGTCCAGTTCTACCCAAAGCCTTCCTTTGGGAGCACTTTTGCATGGTCCAAGTGGAATCGCAATGCGTTTTCTGAGGCCCACTTTTTCAATCTTCTCCCATTGCGCCGAGTGCTATATTTAGGCTTGCGGTGAAAGAGTGAACCCGGAGGGTCCAGTTGCATGTGGGGCTGCGTTAAGGCTCCCCTGGGGAGTTCACTTGTACCCAAAGCCTTCCTTTGGGGGCACTTCTGGATGGGCAAAAGGGGCTTGAAACGCTTTTTCTGGAGGCCGAGTTTTCAGTCTTCTGCCATGGTGGCTAGGGGTATATTTAGGGTTGCTCGTAAACAGTGAACACGGAGGGTCCAGTTGCATGTGGGGCTGCGTAAAGGCTCCCCTGGGGAGTTCAGTTGTACCCAAAGCCTTCCTCTGGGGGCACTTTTGGATGGGCGAATTAGGCTTTTAATGCATTTTCTGGGGCCCGAGGTTTACGTCGACTGCCAGGCGGGCCAGGGCTATATTTAGGGTTGCTGTGAAAGAGCGAATACGGAGGGTCCAGTTGCATGTGGGGCTGCGTTAAGGCTACGCTGGGGAGTCCAGTTGTACCCAAAGCCTTCCTTTGGGAGCACTGTTGGATGGTCCAAGGGGAATCGCAATGCGTTTTCTGAGGCCCGCTTTTTCAGTCTTCTCCCTTTGCGCCGAGGGCTATATTTAGGCTTGCGGTGAAAGAGTGAACCCGGAGGGTCCAGTTGCATGTGGGGCTGCATAAAAGCTCCCCTGGGGAGTTCACTTGTACGCAAAGCCTTCCTTTGGGGGCACTTTTGGATGGTCGAATGGGGCTCGTAACACATTTTCTGTGGCTCGAACTTTCAGTGGACTGCCAGGCGTGCTAGGGCTATATTAAGGCTTGCGGTGAAAGAGTGAACCCGGAGGGTCCAGTTGCATGTGGGGCTGCGTAAAGGCTCCCCTGGGGAGTTCAGTTGTACCCAAAGCCTTCCTTTGGGGGCACTTCTGGATGGGCGAAAGGGGCTTGAAACGCTTTTTCTGTGGCCCGAGTTTTCAGTCTTCTGCCATGCTGGCTAGGGGTATATTTAGGGTTGCTCGTAAACAGTGAACAAGGAGGGTCCAGTTGCATGTGGGGCTGCGTAAAGGCTCCCCTGGGGAGCTCAGTTGTACCCAAAGCCTTCCTCTGGGGGCACTTTTGGATGGGCGAATTAGGCTTTTCATGCATTTTCTGGGGCCCGAGTTTTCAGTCGACTGCCAGGCGGGCCAGGGCTATATTTAGGGTTGCTGTGAAAGAGCGAATACGGAGGGTCCAGTTGCATGTGGGGCTGCGTTAAGGCTCCCCTGGGGAGTCCAGTTGTACCCAAAGCCTTCCTTTGGGAGCACTTTTGGATGGTCCAAGGGGAATCGCAATGCGTTTTCTGAGGCCCGCTTTTTCAGTCTTCTCCCATTGCGCCGAGGGCTATATTTAGGCTTGCGGTGAAAGAGTGAACCCGGAGGGTCCAGTTGCATGTGGGGCTGCATAAAGGCTCCCCTGGGGAGTTCAGATGTACCCAAAGCCTTCCTTTGGGGGCACTTTTGGATGGTCGAATGGGGCTCGTCACACATTTTCTGTGGCTCGAACTTTCAGTCGACTGCCAGGCGGGCCAGGGCTATATTTAGGGTTGCTGTGAAAGAGCGAATACGGAGGGTCCAGTTGCATGTGAGGCTGCGTTAAGGCTACGCTGGGGAGTCCAGTTGTACCCAAAGCCTTCCATTAGGAGCACTTTTGGATGGTCCAAGGGGAATCGCAATGCGTTTTCTGAGGCCCACTCTTTCAGTCTTCTCCCATTGCGCCGAGGGCTATATTTAGGCTTGCGGTGAAAGAGTGAACCCGGAGGGTCCAGTTGCATGTGGGGCTGCATAAAGGCTCCCCTGGGGAGTTCACTTGTACCCAAAGCCTTCCTTTGGGGGCACTTTTGGATGGGCGAAAGGGGCTTGAAACGCTTTTTCTGTGGCCCGAGTTTTCAGTCTTCTGCCATGCTGGCTAGGGGTATATTTAGGGTTGCTCGTAAACTGTGAACAAGGAGGGTCCAGTTGCATGTGGGGCTGCATAAAGGCTCCCCTGGGGAGTTCACTTGTACCCAAAGCCTTCCTTTGGGGGCACTTCTGGATGGGCAAAAGGGGCTTGAAACGCTTTTTCTGTGGCCCGATTTTTCAGTCTTCTGCCATGCTGTCTAGGGTTATATTTAGGGTTGCTGTAAAGAGCGAACACGGAGGGTCCAGTTGCATGTGAGGCTGCGTAAAGGCTCCCCTGGGGAGTTCAGATGTACCCAAAGCCTTCCTTTGGGGGCACTTTTGGATGGTCGAATGGGGCTCGTCACACATTTTCTGTGGCTCGAACTTTCAGTCGACTGCCAGGCGGGCCAGGGCTATATTTAGGGTTGCTGTGAAAGAGCGAATACGGAGGGTCCAGTTGCATGTGAGGCTGCGTTAAGGCTACGCTGGGGAGTCCAGTTGTACCCAAAGCCTTCCATTAGGAGCACTTTTGGATGGTCCAAGGGGAATCGCAATGCGTTTTCTGAGGCCCACTCTTTCAGTCTTCTAACATTGCGCCGAGGGCTATATTTAGGCTTGCGGTGAAAGAGTGAACCCGGAGGGTCCAGTTGCATGTGGGGCTGCATAAAGGCTCCCCTGGGGAGTTCACTTGTACCCAAAGCCTTCCTTTGGGGGCACTTCTGGATGGGTGAATGGGGCTTGAAACGCATTTTCTGGAGCCCTAGTTTTCAGTCTTCTTCCATTGTGGCTAGGGGTATATTTAGGGTTGCTCGTAAACAGTGAACAAGGAGGGTCCAGTTGCATGTGGGGCTGCGTAAAGGCTCCCCTGGGGAGTTCACTTGTACCCAAAGCCTTCCTCTAGGGGCACTTTTGGATGGGCGAATTAGGCTTTTAATGCATTTTCTGGGGCCCGAGTTTTCAGTCGACTGCCAGGCGGGCCAGGGCTATATTTAGGGTTGCTGTGAAAGAGCGAATACGGAGGGTCCAGTTGCATGTGGGGCTGCGTTAAGGCTCCCCTGAGGAGTCCAGTTGTACCCAAAGCCTTCCTTTGGGGGCACTTTTGGATGGTCCAAGGGGAATCGCAATGGGTTTTCTGAGGCCCACTTTTTCAGTCTTCTCCCATTGCGCCGAGGGCTATATTTAGGCTTGCGGTGAAAGAGTGAACCCGGAGGGTCCAGTTGCATGTGGGGCTGCATAAAGGCTCCCCTGGGGAGTTCACTTGTACCCAAAGCCTTCCTTTGGGGGCACTTCTGGATGGGCGAAAGGGGCTTGAAACGCTTTTTCTATGGCTCGAGTTTTCAGTCTTCTGCCATGCTGGCTAGGGTTATATTTAGGGTTGCTGTAAAGAGCGAACACGGAGGGTCCAGTTGCATGTGGGGCTGCATAAAGGCTCCCCTGGGGAGTTCACTTGTACCCAAAGCCTTCCTCTGGGGGCACTTTTGGATGGGCGAATTAGGATTTAATGCATTTTCTGGGGCCCGAGTTTTCAGTCGACTGCCAGGCGGGCCAGGGCTATATTTAGGGTTGCTGTGAAAGAGCGAATACGGAGGGTCCAGTTGCATGTGGGGCTGCGTTAAGGCTCCCCTGGGGAGTTCAGATGTACCCAAAGCCTTCCTTTGGGGGCACTTCTGGATGGGCAAAAGGGCTCGTAACACATTTTCTGTGGCTCGAACTTTCAGTCGACAGCCAGGCGTGCTAGGGCTATATTTAGGCTTGCGGTGAAAGAGTGAACCCGGAGGGTCCAGTTGCATGTGGGGCTGCATAAAGGCTCCCCTGGGGAGTTCAGTTGTACCCAAAGCCTTCCTTTGGGGGCACTTTTGGATGGGTGAATGGGGCTTGAAACGCATTTTCTGGAGCCCGAGTTTTCAGTCTTCTGCCATGGTGGCTAGGGGAATATTTAGGGTTGCTCGTAAACAGTGAACAAGGAGGGTCCAGTTGCATGTGGGGCTGCGTTAAGGCTCCCCTGGGGAGTTCAGTTGTACCCAAAGCCTTCCTTTGGGAGCACTTTTGGATGGTCCAAGGGGAATCGCAATGCGTTTTCTGAGGCCCGCTTTTTCAGTCTTCTCCCATTGCGCCGAGGGCTATATTTAGGCTTGCGGTGAAAGAGTGAACCCGGAGGGTCCAGTTGCATGTGGGGCTGCGTAAAGGCTCCCCTGGGGAGTTCAGTTGTACCCAAAGCCTTCCTCTGGGGGCACTTTTGGATGGGCGAATTAGGCTTTTAACGCATTTTCTGTGGCCCGAGTTTTCAGTCGACTGCCAGGCGGGCCAGGGCTATATTTAGGGTTGCTGTGAAAGAGCGAATACGGAGGGTCCAGTTGCATGTGGGGCTGCGTTAAGGCTACGCTGGGGAGTCCAGTTCTACCCAAAGCCTTCCTTTGGGAGCACTTTTGCATGGTCCAAGTGGAATCGCAATGCGTTTTCTGAGGCCCACTTTTTCAATCTTCTCCCATTGCGCCGAGTGCTATATTTAGGCTTGCGGTGAAAGAGTGAACCCGGAGGGTCCAGTTGCATGTGGGGCTGCGTTAAGGCTCCCCTGGGGAGTTCACTTGTACCCAAAGCCTTCCTTTGGGGGCACTTCTGGATGGGCAAAAGGGGCTTGAAACGCTTTTTCTGTGGCCCGAGTTTTCAGTCTTCTGCCATGGTGGCTAGGGTTATATTTAGGGTTGCTCGTAAACAGTGAACACGGAGGGTCCAGTTGCATGTGGGGCTGCGTAAAGGCTCCCCTGGGGAGTTCAGTTGTACCCAAAGCCTTCCTCTGGGGGCACTTTTGGATGGGCGAATTAGGCTTTTAATGCATTTTCTGGGGCCCGAGGTTTACGTCGACTGCCAGGCGGGCCAGGGCTATATTTAGGGTTGCTGTGAAAGAGCGAATACGGAGGGTCCAGTTGCATGTGGGGCTGCGTTAAGGCTACGCTGGGGAGTCCAGTTGTACCCAAAGCCTTCCTTTGGGAGCACTGTTGGATGGTCCAAGGGGAATCGCAATGCGTTTTCTGAGGCCCGCTTTTTCAGTCTTCTCCCTTTGCGCCGAGGGCTATATTTAGGCTTGCGGTGAAAGAGTGAACCCGGAGGGTCCAGTTGCATGTGGGGCTGCATAAAAGCTCCCCTGGGGAGTTCACTTGTACGCAAAGCCTTCCTTTGGGGGCACTTTTGGATGGTCGAATGGGGCTCGTAACACATTTTCTGTGGCTCGAACTTTCAGTGGACTGCCAGGCGTGCTAGGGCTATATTAAGGCTTGCGGTGAAAGAGTGAACCCGGAGGGTCCAGTTGCATGTGGGGCTGCGTAAAGGCTCCCCTGGGGAGTTCACTTGTACCCAAAGCCTTCCTTTGGGGGCACTTCTGGATGGGCAAAAGGGGCTTGAAACGCTTTTTCTGTGGCCCGAGTTTTCAGTCTTCTGCCATGCTGGCTAGGGTTATATTTAGGGTTGCTGTAAAGAGCGAACACGGAGGGTCCAGTTGCATGTGGGGCTGCGTAAAGGCTCCCCTGGGGAGTTCAGATGTACCCAAAGCCTTCCTTTGGGGGCACTTTTGTATGGGCGAATGGGGCTCGTAACACATTTTCTGTGGCTCGAGCTTTCAGTTGACTGCCAGGCGTGCTAGGGCTATATTTAGGCTTGCGGTGAAAGAGTGAACCCGGAGGGTCCAGTTGCATGTGGGGCTGCATAAAGGCTCCCCTGGGGAGTTCACTTGTACCCAAAGCCTTCCTTTGGGGGCACTTCTGGATGGGCGAAAGGGGCTTGAAACGCTTTTTCTGTGGCCCGAGTTTTCAGTCTTCTGCCATGGTGGCTAGGGGTATATTTAGGGTTGCTCGTAAACAGTGAACACGGAGGGTCCAGTTGCATGTGGGGCTGCGTAAAGGCTCCCCTGGGGAGTTCAGTTGTACCCAAAGCCTTCCTCTGGGGGCACTTTTGGATGGGCGAATTAGGCTTTTAATGCATTTTCTGGGGCCCGAGTTTTACGTCGACTGCCAGGCGGGCCAGGGCTATATTTAGGGTTGCTGTGAAAGAGCGAATACGGAGGGTCCAGTTGCATGTGGGGCTGCGTTAAGGCTACGCTGGGGAGTCCAGTTGTACCCAAAGCCTTCCTTTGGGAGCACTGTTGGATGGTCCAAGGGGAATCGCAATGCGTTTTCTGAGGCCCGCTTTTTCAGTCTTCTCCCATTGCGCCGAGGGCTATATTTAGGCTTGCGGTGAAAGAGTGAACCCGGAGGGTCCAGTTGCATGTGGGGCTGCATAAAAGCTCCCCTGGGGAGTTCACTTGTACGCAAAGCCTTCCTTTGGGGGCACTTTTGGATGGTCGAATGGGGCTCGTAACACATTTTCTGTGGCTCGAACTTTCAGTGGACTGCCAGGCGTGCTAGGGCTATATTAAGGCTTGCGGTGAAAGAGTGAACCCGGAGGGTCCAGTTGCATGTGGGGCTGCGTAAAGGCTCCCCTGGGGAGTTCAGTTGTACCCAAAGCCTTCCTTTGGGGGCACTTCTGGATGGGCGAAAGGGGCTTGAAACGCTTTTTCTGTGGCCCGAGTTTTCAGTCTTCTGCCATGCTGGCTAGGGGTATATTTAGGGTTGCTCGTAAACAGTGAACAAGGAGGGTCCAGTTGCATGTGGGGCTGCGTAAAGGCTCCCCTGGGGAGCTCAGTTGTACCCAAAGCCTTCCTCTGGGGGCACTTTTGGATGGGCGAATTAGGCTTTTCATGCATTTTCTGGGGCCCGAGTTTTCAGTCGACTGCCAGGCGGGCCAGGGCTATATTTAGGGTTGCTGTGAAAGAGCGAATACGGAGGGTCCAGTTGCATGTGGGGCTGCGTTAAGGCTCCCCTGGGGAGTCCAGTTGTACCCAAAGCCTTCCTTTGGGAGCACTTTTGGATGGTCCAAGGGGAATCGCAATGCGTTTTCTGAGGCCCGCTTTTTCAGTCTTCTCCCATTGCGCCGAGGGCTATATTTAGGCTTGCGGTGAAAGAGTGAACCCGGAGGGTCCAGTTGCATGTGGGGCTGCATAAAGGCTCCCCTGGGGAGTTCAGATGTACCCAAAGCCTTCCTTTGGGGGCACTTTTGGATGGTCGAATGGGGCTCGTCACACATTTTCTGTGGCTCGAACTTTCAGTCGACTGCCAGGCGGGCCAGGGCTATATTTAGGGTTGCTGTGAAAGAGCGAATACGGAGGGTCCAGTTGCATGTGAGGCTGCGTTAAGGCTACGCTGGGGAGTCCAGTTGTACCCAAAGCCTTCCATTAGGAGCACTTTTGGATGGTCCAAGGGGAATCGCAATGCGTTTTCTGAGGCCCACTCTTTCAGTCTTCTCCCATTGCGCCGAGGGCTATATTTAGGCTTGCGGTGAAAGAGTGAACCCGGAGGGTCCAGTTGCATGTGAGGCTGCGTAAAGGCTCCCCTGGGGAGTTCAGATGTACCCAAAGCCTTCCTTTGGGGGCACTTTTGGATGGTCGAATGGGGCTCGTCACACATTTTCTGTGGCTCGAACTTTCAGTCGACTGCCAGGCGGGCCAGGGCTATATTTAGGGTTGCTGTGAAAGAGCGAATACGGAGGGTCCAGTTGCATGTGAGGCTGCGTTAAGGCTACGCTGGGGAGTCCAGTTGTACCCAAAGCCTTCCATTAGGAGCACTTTTGGATGGTCCAAGGGGAATCGCAATGCGTTTTCTGAGGCCCACTCTTTCAGTCTTCTCCCATTGCGCCGAGGGCTATATTTAGGCTTGCGGTGAAAGAGTGAACCCGGAGGGTCCAGTTACATGTGGGGCTGCATAAAGGCTCCCCTGGGGAGTTCACTTGTACCCAAAGCCTTCCTTTGGGGGCACTTTTGGATGGGCGAAAGGGGCTTGAAACGCTTTTTCTGTGGCCCGAGTTTTCAGTCTTCTGCCATGCTGGCTAGGGGTATATTTAGGGTTGCTCGTAAACTGTGAACAAGGAGGGTCCAGTTGCATGTGGGGCTGCATAAAGGCTCCCCTGGGGAGTTCACTTGTACCCAAAGCCTTCCTTTGGGGGCACTTCTGGATGGGCAAAAGGGGCTTGAAACGCTTTTTCTGTGGCCCGATTTTTCAGTCTTCTGCCATGCTGTCTAGGGTTATATTTAGGGTTGCTGTAAAGAGCGAACACGGAGGGTCCAGTTGCATGTGAGGCTGCGTAAAGGCTCCCCTGGGGAGTTCAGATGTACCCAAAGCCTTCCTTTGGGGGCACTTTTGGATGGTCGAATGGGGCTCGTCACACATTTTCTGTGGCTCGAACTTTCAGTCGACTGCCAGGCGGGCCAGGGCTATATTTAGGGTTGATGTGAAAGAGCGAATACGGAGGGTCCAGTTGCATGTGAGGCTGCGTTAAGGCTACGCTGGGGAGTCCAGTTGTACCCAAAGCCTTCCATTAGGAGCACTTTTGGATGGTCCAAGGGGAATCGCAATGCGTTTTCTGAGGCCCACTCTTTCAGTCTTCTAACATTGCGCCGAGGGCTATATTTAGGCTTGCGGTGAAAGAGTGAACCCGGAGGGTCCAGTTGCATGTGGGGCTGCATAAAGGCTCCCCTGGGGAGTTCACTTGTACCCAAAGCCTTCCTTTGGGGGCACTTCTGGATGGGTGAATGGGGCTTGAAACGCATTTTCTGGAGCCCTAGTTTTCAGTCTTCTTCCATTGTGGCTAGGGGTATATTTAGGGTTGCTCGTAAACAGTGAACAAGGAGGGTCCAGTTGCATGTGGGGCTGCGTAAAGGCTCCCCTGGGGAGTTCACTTGTACCCAAAGCCTTCCTCTAGGGGCACTTTTGGATGGGCGAATTAGGCTTTTAATGCATTTTCTGGGGCCCGAGTTTTCAGTCGACTGCCAGGCGGGCCAGGGCTATATTTAGGGTTGCTGTGAAAGAGCGAATACGGAGGGTCCAGTTGCATGTGGGGCTGCGTTAAGGCTCCCCTGAGGAGTCCAGTTGTACCCAAAGCCTTCCTTTGGGGGCACTTTTGGATGGTCCAAGGGGAATCGCAATGGGTTTTCTGAGGCCCGCTTTTTCAGTCTTCTCCCATTGCGCCGAGGGCTATATTTAGGCTTGCGGTGAAAGAGTGAACCCGGAGGGTCCAGTTGCATGTGGGGCTGCATAAAGGCTCCCCTGGGGAGTTCACTTGTACCCAAAGCCTTCCTTTGGGGGCACTTCTGGATGGGCGAAAGGGGCTTGAAACGCTTTTTCTATGGCTCGAGTTTTCAGTCTTCTGCCATGCTGGCTAGGGTTATATTTAGGGTTGCTGTAAAGAGCGAACACGGAGGGTCCAGTTGCATGTGGGGCTGCATAAAGGCTCCCCTGGGGAGTTCACTTGTACCCAAAGCCTTCCTCTGGGGGCACTTTTGGATGGGCGAATTAGGATTTAATGCATTTTCTGGGGCCCGAGTTTTCAGTCGACTGCCAGGCGGGCCAGGGCTATATTTAGGGTTGCTGTGAAAGAGCGAATACGGAGGGTCCAGTTGCATGTGGGGCTGCGTTAAGGCTCCCCTGGGGAGTTCAGATGTACCCAAAGCCTTCCTTTGGGGGCACTTCTGGATGGGCAAAAGGGCTCGTAACACATTTTCTGTGGCTCGAACTTTCAGTCGACAGCCAGGCGTGCTAGGGCTATATTTAGGCTTGCGGTGAAAGAGTGAACCCGGAGGGTCCAGTTGCATGTGGGGCTGCATAAAGGCTCCCCTGGGGAGTTCAGTTGTACCCAAAGCCTTCCTTTGGGGGCACTTTTGGATGGGTGAATGGGGCTTGAAACGCATTTTCTGGAGCCCGAGTTTTCAGTCTTCTGCCATGGTGGCTAGGGGAATATTTAGGGTTGCTCGTAAACAGTGAACAAGGAGGGTCCAGTTGCATGTGGGGCCGCGTTAAGGCTCCCCTGGGGAGTTCAGTTGTACCCAAAGCCTTCCTTTGGGGGCACTTCTGGATGGGCAAAAGGGGCTTGAAACGCTTTTTCTGTGGCCCGAGTTTTCAGTCTTCTGCCATGCTGTCTAGGGTTATATTTAGGGTTGCTGTAAAGAGCGAACACGGAGGGTCCAGTTGCATGTGAGGCTGCGTTAAGGCTACGCTGGGGAGTCCAGTTGTACCCAAAGCCTTCCATTAGGAGCACTTTTGGATGGTCCAAGGGGAATCGCAATGCGTTTTCTGAGGCCCACTTTTTCAGTCTTCTCCCATTGCGCCGAGGGCTATATTTAGGCTTGCAGTGAAAGAGTGAACCCGGACGGTCCAGTTGCATGTGGGGCTGCATAAAGGCTCCCCTGGGGAGTTCACTTGTACCCAAAGCCTTCCTTTGGGGGCACTTCTGGATGGGTGAATGGGGCTTGAAACGCTTTTTCTATGGCCCGAGTTTTCAGTATTCTTCCATGCACGCTTGGGTTATATTTAGGGTTGCTCGTAAACAGTGAACAAGGAGGGTCCAGTTGCATGTGGGGCTGCGTAAAGGCTCCCCTGGGGAGTTCAGTTGTACCCAAAGCCTTCCTCTGGGGGCACTTTTGGATGGGCGAATTAGGCTTTTAACGCATTTTCTGTGGCCCGAGTTTTCAGTCGACTGCCAGGCAGGCCAGGGCTATATTTAGGGTTGCTGTGAAAGAGCGAATACGGAGGGTCCAGTTGCATGTGGGGCTGCGTTAAGGCTACGCTGGGGAGTCCAGTTCTACCCAAAGCCTTCCTTTGGGAGCACTTTTGCATGGTCCAAGTGGAATCGCAATGCGTTTTCTGAGGCCCACTTTTTCAATCTTCTCCCATTGCGCCGAGTGCTATATTTAGGCTTGCGGTGAAAGAGTGAACCCGGAGGGTCCAGTTGCATGTGGGGCTGCGTTAAGGCTCCCCTGGGGAGTTCACTTGTACCCAAAGCCTTCCTTTGGGGGCACTTCTGGATGGGCAAAAGGGGCTTGAAACGCTTTTTCTGTGGCCCGAGTTTTCAGTCTTCTGCCATGGTGGCTAGGGTTATATTTAGGGTTGCTCGTAAACAGTGAACACGGAGGGTCCAGTTGCATGTGGGGCTGCGTAAAGGCTCCCCTGGGGAGTTCAGTTGTACCCAAAGCCTTCCTCTGGGGGCACTTTTGGATGGGCGAATTAGGCTTTTAATGCATTTTCTGGGGCCCGAGGTTTACGTCGACTGCCAGGCGGGCCAGGGCTATATTTAGGGTTGCTGTGAAAGAGCGAATACGGAGGGTCCAGTTGCATGTGGGGCTGCGTTAAGGCTACGCTGGGGAGTCCAGTTGTACCCAAAGCCTTCCTTTGGGAGCACTGTTGGATGGTCCAAGGGGAATCGCAATGCGTTTTCTGAGGCCCGCTTTTTCAGTCTTCTCCCTTTGCGCCGAGGGCTATATTTAGGCTTGCGGTGAAAGAGTGAACCCGGAGGGTCCAGTTGCATGTGGGGCTGCATAAAAGCTCCCCTGGGGAGTTCACTTGTACGCAAAGCCTTCCTTTGGGGGCACTTTTGGATGGTCGAATGGGGCTCGTAACACATTTTCTGTGGCTCGAACTTTCAGTGGACTGCCAGGCGTGCTAGGGCTATATTAAGGCTTGCGGTGAAAGAGTGAACCCGGAGGGTCCAGTTGCATGTGGGGCTGCGTAAAGGCTCCCCTGGGGAGTTCACTTGTACCCAAAGCCTTCCTTTGGGGGCACTTCTGGATGGGCAAAAGGGGCTTGAAACGCTTTTTCTGTGGCCCGAGTTTTCAGTCTTCTGCCATGCTGGCTAGGGTTATATTTAGGGTTGCTGTAAAGAGCGAACACGGAGGGTCCAGTTGCATGTGGGGCTGCGTAAAGGCTCCCCTGGGGAGTTCAGATGTACCCAAAGCCTTCCTTTGGGGGCACTTTTGTATGGGCGAATGGGGCTCGTAACACATTTTCTGTGGCCCGAGCTTTCAGTTGACTGCCAGGCGTGCTAGGGCTATATTTAGGCTTGCAGTGAAAGAGTGAACCCGGAGGGTCCAGTTGCATGTGGGGCTGCATAAAGGCTCCCCTGGGGAGTTCACTTGTACCCAAAGCCTTCCTTTGGGGGCACTTCTGGATGGGCGAAAGGGGCTTGAAACGCTTTTTCTGTGGCCCGAGTTTTCAGTCTTCTGCCATGGTGGCTAGGGGTATATTTAGGGTTGCTCGTAAACAGTGAACACGGAGGGTCCAGTTGCATGTGGGGCTGCGTAAAGGCTCCCCTGGGGAGTTCAGTTGTACCCAAAGCCTTCCTCTGGGGGCACTTTTGGATGGGCGAATTAGGCTTTTAATGCATTTTCTGGGGCCCGAGGTTTACGTCGACTGCCAGGCGGGCCAGGGCTATATTTAGGGTTGCTGTGAAAGAGCGAATACGGAGGGTCCAGTTGCATGTGGGGCTGCGTTAAGGCTACGCTGGGGAGTCCAGTTGTACCCAAAGCCTTCCTTTGGGAGCACTGTTGGATGGTCCAAGGGGAATCGCAATGCGTTTTCTGAGGCCCGCTTTTTCAGTCTTCTCCCTTTGCGCCGAGGGCTATATTTAGGCTTGCGGTGAAAGAGTGAACCCGGAGGGTCCAGTTGCATGTGGGGCTGCATAAAAGCTCCCCTGGGGAGTTCACTTGTACGCAAAGCCTTCCTTTGGGGGCACTTTTGGATGGTCGAATGGGGCTCGTAACACATTTTCTGTGGCTCGAACTTTCAGTGGACTGCCAGGCGTGCTAGGGCTATATTAAGGCTTGCGGTGAAAGAGTGAACCCGGAGGGTCCAGTTGCATGTGGGGCTGCGTAAAGGCTCCCCTGGGGAGTTCAGTTGTACCCAAAGCCTTCCTTTGGGGGCACTTCTGGATGGGCAAAAGGGGCTTGAAACGCTTTTTCTGTGGCCCGAGTTTTCAGTCTTCTGCCATGCTGGCTAGGGGTATATTTAGGGTTGCTCGTAAACAGTGAACAAGGAGGGTCCAGTTGCATGTGGGGCTGCGTAAAGGCTCCCCTGGGGAGCTCAGTTGTACCCAAAGCCTTCCTCTGGGGGCACTTTGGATGGGCGAATTAGGCTTTTCATGCATTTTCTGGGGCCCGAGTTTTCAGTCGACTGCCAGGCGGGCCAGGGCTATATTTAGGGTTGCTGTGAAAGAGCGAATACGGAGGGTCCAGTTGCATGTGGGGCTGCGTTAAGGCTCCCCTGGGGAGTCCAGTTGTACCCAAAGCCTTCCTTTGGGAGCACTTTTGGATGGTCCAAGGGGAATCGCAATGCGTTTTCTGAGGCCCGCTTTTTCAGTCTTCTCCCATTGCGCCGAGGGCTATATTTAGGCTTGCGGTGAAAGAGTGAACCCGGACGGTCCAGTTGCATGTGGGGCTGCATAAAGGCTCCCCTGGGGAGTTCAGATGTACCCAAAGCCTTCCTTTGGGGGCACTTTTGGATGGTCGAATGGGGCTCGTCACACATTTTCTGTGGCTCGAACTTTCAGTCGACTGCCAGGCGGGCCAGGGCTATATTTAGGGTTGCTGTGAAAGAGCGAATACGGAGGGTCCAGTTGCATGTGAGGCTGCGTTAAGGCTACGCTGGGGAGTCCAGTTGTACCCAAAGCCTTCCATTAGGAGCACTTTTGGATGGTCCAAGGGGAATCGCAATGCGTTTTCTGAGGCCCACTCTTTCAGTCTTCTCCCATTGCGCCGAGGGCTATATTTAGGCTTGCGGTGAAAGAGTGAACCCGGAGGGTCCAGTTGCATGTGAGGCTGCGTAAAGGCTCCCCTGGGGAGTTCAGATGTACCCAAAGCCTTCCTTTGGGGGCACTTTTGGATGGTCGAATGGGGCTCGTCACACATTTTCTGTGGCTCGAACTTTCAGTCGACTGCCAGGCGGGCCAGGGCTATATTTAGGGTTGCTGTGAAAGAGCGAATACGGAGGGTCCAGTTGCATGTGAGGCTGCGTTAAGGCTACGCTGGGGAGTCCAGTTGTACCCAAAGCCTTCCATTAGGAGCACTTTTGGATGGTCCAAGGGGAATCGCAATGCGTTTTCTGAGGCCCACTCTTTCAGTCTTCTCCCATTGCGCCGAGGGCTATATTTAGGCTTGCGGTGAAAGAGTGAACCCGGAGGGTCCAGTTGCATGTGGGGCTGCATAAAGGCTCCCCTGGGGAGTTCACTTGTACCCAAAGCCTTCCTTTGGGGGCACTTTTGGATGGGCGAAAGGGGCTTGAAACGCTTTTTCTGTGGCCCGAGTTTTCAGTCTTCTGCCATGCTGGCTAGGGGTATATTTAGGGTTGCTCGTAAACTGTGAACAAGGAGGGTCCAGTTGCATGTGGGGCTGCATAAAGGCTCCCCTGGGGAGTTCACTTGTACCCAAAGCCTTCCTTTGGGGGCACTTCTGGATGGGCAAAAGGGGCTTGAAACGCTTTTTCTGTGGCCCGATTTTTCAGTCTTCTGCCATGCTGTCTAGGGTTATATTTAGGGTTGCTGTAAAGAGCGAACACGGAGGGTCCAGTTGCATGTGAGGCTGCGTAAAGGCTCCCCTGGGGAGTTCAGATGTACCCAAAGCCTTCCTTTGGGGGCACTTTTGGATGGTCGAATGGGGCTCGTCACACATTTTCTGTGGCTCGAACTTTCAGTCGACTGCCAGGCGGGCCAGGGCTATATTTAGGGTTGCTGTGAAAGAGCGAATACGGAGGGTCCAGTTGCATGTGAGGCTGCGTTAAGGCTACGCTGGGGAGTCCAGTTGTACCCAAAGCCTTCCATTAGGAGCACTTTTGGATGGTCCAAGGGGAATCGCAATGCGTTTTCTGAGGCCCACTCTTTCAGTCTTCTAACATTGCGCCGAGGGCTATATTTAGGCTTGCGGTGAAAGAGTGAACCCGGAGGGTCCAGTTGCATGTGGGGCTGCATAAAGGCTCCCCTGGGGAGTTCACTTGTACCCAAAGCCTTCCTTTGGGGGCACTTCTGGATGGGTGAATGGGGCTTGAAACGCATTTTCTGGAGCCCTAGTTTTCAGTCTTCTTCCATTGTGGCTAGGGGTATATTTAGGGTTGCTCGTAAACAGTGAACAAGGAGGGTCCAGTTGCATGTGGGGCTGCGTAAAGGCTCCCCTGGGGAGTTCACTTGTACCCAAAGCCTTCCTTTGGGGGCACTTTTGGATGGGCGAATGGGGCTCGTAACACATTTTCTGTGGCCCGAGCTTTCAGTTGACTGCCAGGCGTGCTAGGGCTATATTTAGGCTTGCGGTGAAAGAGTGAACCCGGAGGGTCCAGTTGCATGTGGGGCTGCGTTAAGGCTCCCCTGGGGAGTTCACTTGTACCCAAAGCCTTCCTTTGGGGGCACTTCTGGATGGGCGAAAGGGGCTTGAAACGCTTTTTCTGTGGCCCGAGTTTTCAGTCTTCTGCCATTGTGGCTAGGGGTATATTTAGGGTTGCTCGTAAACAGTGAACAAGGAGGGTCCAGTTGCATGTGGGGCTGCGTAAAGGCTCCCCTGGGGAATTCAGTTGTACCCAAAGCCTTCCTCTGGGGGCACTTTTGGATGGGCGAATTAGGCTTTTAATGCATTTTCTGGGGCCCGAGTTTTACGTCGACTGCCAGGCGGGCCAGGGCTATATTTAGGGTTGCTGTGAAAGAGCGAATACGGAGGGTCCAGTTGCATGTGGGGCTGCGTTAAGGCTACGCTGGGGAGTCCAGTTGTACCCAAAGCCTTCCTTTGGGAGCACTGTTGGATGGTCCAAGGGGAATCGCAATGCGTTTTCTGAGGCCCGCTTTTTCAGTCTTCTCCCATTGCGCCGAGGGATATATTTAGGGTTGCTGTGAAAGAGTGAACCCGGAGGGTCCAGTTGCATGTGGGGCTGCATAAAGGCTCCCCTGGGGAGTTCACTTGTACGCAAAGCCTTCCTTTGGGGGCACTTTTCGATGGGCGAATGGGGCTCGTAACACATTTTCTGTGGCTCGAACTTTCAGTCGACTGCCAGGCGTGCTAGGGCTATATTAAGGCTTGCGGTGAAAGAGTGAACCCGGAGGGTCCAGTTGCATGTGGGGCTGCATAAAGGCTCCCCTGGGGAGTTCACTTGTACCCAAAGCCTTCCTTTGGGGGCACTTTTGGATGGGCGAAAGGGGCTTGAAACGCTTTTTCTGTGGCCCGAGTTTTCAGTCTTCTGCCATGCTGGCTAGGGGTATATTTAGGGTTGCTCGTAAACTGTGAACAAGGAGGGTCCAGTTGCATGTGGGGCTGCGTAAAGGCTCCCCTGGGGAGTTCACTTGTACCCAAAGCCTTCCTTTGGGGGCACTTTTGGATGGGCGAAAGGGGCTTGAAACGCTTTTTCTGTGGCCCGAGTTTTCAGTCTTCTGCCATGCTGGCTAGGGTTATATTTAGGGTTGCTATAAAGAGCGAACACGAAGGGTCCAGTTGCATGTGGGGCTGCGTTAAGGCTCCCCTGGGGAGTTCAGATGTACCCAAAGCCTTCCTTTGGGGGCACTTTTGGATGGGCGAATGGGGCTCGTAACACATTTTCTGTGGCTCGAACTTTCAGTCGACTGCCAGGCGTGCTAGGGCTATATTTAGGCTTGCGGTGAAAGAGTGAACCCGGAGGGTCCAGTTGCATGTGGGGCTGCATAAAGGCTCCCCTGGGGAGTTCACTTGTACCCAAAGCCTTCCTTTGGGGGCACTTTTGGATGGGCGAAAGGGGCTTGAAACGCTTTTTCTGTGGCCCGAGTTTTCAGTCTTCTGCCATGCTGGCTAGGGGTATATTTAGGGTTGCTCGTAAACTGTGAACAAGGAGGGTCCAGTTGCATGTGGGGCTGCATAAAGGCTCCCCTGGGGAGTTCACTTGTACCCAAAGCCTTCCTTTGGGGGCACTTCTGGATGGGCAAAAGGGGCTTGAAACGCTTTTTCTGTGGCCCGATTTTTCAGTCTTCTGCCATGCTGTCTAGGGTTATATTTAGGGTTGCTGTAAAGAGCGAACACGGAGGGTCCAGTTGCATGTGAGGCTGCGTAAAGGCTCCCCTGGGGAGTTCAGATGTACCCAAAGCCTTCCTTTGGGGGCACTTTTGGATGGTCGAATGGGGCTCGTCACACATTTTCTGTGGCTCGAACTTTCAGTCGACTGCCAGGCGGGCCAGGGCTATATTTAGGGTTGCTGTGAAAGAGCGAATACGGAGGGTCCAGTTGCATGTGAGGCTGCGTTAAGGCTACGCTGGGGAGTCCAGTTGTACCCAAAGCCTTCCATTAGGAGCACTTTTGGATGGTCCAAGGGGAATCGCAATGCGTTTTCTGAGGCCCACTCTTTCAGTCTTCTAACATTGCGCCGAGGGCTATATTTAGGCTTGCGGTGAAAGAGTGAACCCGGAGGGTCCAGTTGCATGTGGGGCTGCATAAAGGCTCCCCTGGGGAGTTCACTTGTACCCAAAGCCTTCCTTTGGGGGCACTTCTGGATGGGTGAATGGGGCTTGAAACGCATTTTCTGGAGCCCTAGTTTTCAGTCTTCTTCCATTGTGGCTAGGGGTATATTTAGGGTTGCTCGTAAACAGTGAACAAGGAGGGTCCAGTTGCATGTGGGGCTGCGTAAAGGCTCCCCTGGGGAGTTCACTTGTACCCAAAGCCTTCCTTTGGGGGCACTTTTGGATGGGCGAATGGGGCTCGTAACACATTTTCTGTGGCCCGAGCTTTCAGTTGACTGCCAGGCGTGCTAGGGCTATATTTAGGCTTGCGGTGAAAGAGTGAACCCGGAGGGTCCAGTTGCATGTGGGGCTGCGTTAAGGCTCCCCTGGGGAGTTCACTTGTACCCAAAGCCTTCCTTTGGGGGCACTTCTGGATGGGCGAAAGGGGCTTGAAACGCTTTTTCTGTGGCCCGAGTTTTCAGTCTTCTGCCATTGTGGCTAGGGGTATATTTAGGGTTGCTCGTAAACAGTGAACAAGGAGGGTCCAGTTGCATGTGGGGCTGCGTAAAGGCTCCCCTGGGGAATTCAGTTGTACCCAAAGCCTTCCTCTGGGGGCACTTTTGGATGGGCGAATTAGGCTTTTAATGCATTTTCTGGGGCCCGAGTTTTACGTCGACTGCCAGGCGGGCCAGGGCTATATTTAGGGTTGCTGTGAAAGAGCGAATACGGAGGGTCCAGTTGCATGTGGGGCTGCGTTAAGGCTACGCTGGGGAGTCCAGTTGTACCCAAAGCCTTCCTTTGGGAGCACTGTTGGATGGTCCAAGGGGAATCGCAATGCGTTTTCTGAGGCCCGCTTTTTCAGTCTTCTCCCATTGCGCCGAGGGCTATATTTAGGGTTGCTGTGAAAGAGTGAACCCGGAGGGTCCAGTTGCATGTGGGGCTGCATAAAGGCTCCCCTGGGGAGTTCACTTGTACGCAAAGCCTTCCTTTGGGGGCACTTTTCGATGGGCGAATGGGGCTCGTAACACATTTTCTGTGGCTCGAACTTTCAGTCGACTGCCAGGCGTGCTAGGGCTATATTAAGGCTTGCGGTGAAAGAGTGAACCCGGAGGGTCCAGTTGCATGTGGGGCTGCATAAAGGCTCCCCTGGGGAGTTCACTTGTACCCAAAGCCTTCCTTTGGGGGCACTTTTGGATGGGCGAAAGGGGCTTGAAACGCTTTTTCTGTGGCCCGAGTTTTCAGTCTTCTGCCATGCTGGCTAGGGGTATATTTAGGGTTGCTCGTAAACTGTGAACAAGGAGGGTCCAGTTGCATGTGGGGCTGCGTAAAGGCTCCCCTGGGGAGTTCACTTGTACCCAAAGCCTTCCTTTGGGGGCACTTTTGGATGGGCGAAAGGGGCTTGAAACGCTTTTTCTGTGGCCCGAGTTTTCAGTCTTCTGCCATGCTGGCTAGGGTTATATTTAGGGTTGCTATAAAGAGCGAACACGAAGGGTCCAGTTGCATGTGGGGCTGCGTTAAGGCTCCCCTGGGGAGTTCAGATGTACCCAAAGCCTTCCTTTGGGGGCACTTTTGGATGGGCGAATGGGGCTCGTAACACATTTTCTGTGGCTCGAACTTTCAGTCGACTGCCAGGCGTGCTAGGGCTATATTTAGGCTTGCGGTGAAAGAGTGAACCCGGAGGGTCCAGTTGCATGTGGGGCTGCATAAAGGCTCCCCTGGGGAGTTCACTTGTACCCAAAGCCTTCCTTTCGGGGCACTTCTGGATGGGCGAAAGGGGCTTGAAACGCTTTTTCTGTGGCCCGAGTTTTCAGTCTTCTGCCATGCTGGCTAGGGGTATATTTAGGGTTGCTCGTAAACAGTGAACAAGGAGGGTCCAGTTGCATGTGGGGCTGCGTAAAGGCTCCCCTGGGGAGTTCACTTGTACCCAAAGCCTTCCTTTGGGGGCACTTTTGGATGGGCGAAAGGGGCTTGAAACGCTTTTTCTGTGGCCCGAGTTTTCAGTCTTCTGCCATGCTGGCTAGGGTTATATTTAGGGTTGCTATAAAGAGCGAACACGAAGGGTCCAGTTGCATGTGGGGCTGCGTTAAGGCTCCCTTGGGGAGTTCAGATGTACCCAAAGCCTTCCTTTGGGGGCACTTTTGGATGGGCGAATGGGGCTCGTAACACATTTTCTGTGGCTCGAACTTTCAGTCGACTGCCAGGCGTGCTAGGGCTATATTTAGGCTTGCGGTGAAAGAGTGAACCCGGAGGGTCCAGTTGCATGTGGGGCTGCATAAAGGCTCCCCTGGGGAGTTCACTTGTACCCAAAGCCTTCCTTTGGGGGCACTTCTGGATGGGCAAAAGGGGCTTGAAACGCTTTTTCTGTGGCCCGATTTTTCAGTCTTCTGCCATGCTGTCTAGGGTTATATTTAGGGTTGCTGTAAAGAGCGAACACGGAGGGTCCAGTTGCATGTGAGGCTGCGTAAAGGCTCCCCTGGGGAGTTCAGATGTACCCAAAGCCTTCCTTTGGGGGCACTTCTGGATGGTCGAATGGGGCTCGTCACACATTTTCTGTGGCTCGAACTTTCAGTCGACTGCCAGGCGGGCCAGGGCTATATTTAGGGTTGCTGTGAAAGAGCGAATACGGAGGGTCCAGTTGCATGTGAGGCTGCGTTAAGGCTACGCTGGGGAGTCCAGTTGTACCCAAAGCCTTCCATTAGGAGCACTTTTGGATGGTCCAAGGGGAATCGCAATGCGTTTTCTGAGGCCCACTCTTTCAGTCTTCTAACATTGCGCCGAGGGCTATATTTAGGCTTGCAGTGAAAGAGTGAACCCGGACGGTCCAGTTGCATGTGGGGCTGCATAAAGGCTCCCCTGGGGAGTTCACTTGTACCCAAAGCCTTCCTTTGGGGGCACTTCTGGATGGGTGAATGGGGCTTGAAACGCATTTTCTGGAGCCCTAGTTTTCAGTCTTCTTCCATTGTGGCTAGGGGTATATTTAGGGTTGCTCGTAAACAGTGAACAAGGAGGGTCCAGTTGCATGTGGGGCTGCGTAAAGGCTCCCCTGGGGAGTTCACTTGTACCCAAAGCCTTCCTTTGGGGGCACTTTTGGATGGGCGAATGGGGCTCGTAACACATTTTCTGTGGCCCGAGCTTTCAGTTGACTGCCAGGCGTGCTAGGGCTATATTTAGGCTTGCGGTGAAAGAGTGAACCCGGAGGGTCCAGTTGCATGTGGGGCTGCGTTAAGGCTCCCCTGGGGAGTTCACTTGTACCCAAAGCCTTCCTTTGGGGGCACTTCTGGATGGGCGAAAGGGGCTTGAAACGCTTTTTCTGTGGCCCGAGTTTTCAGTCTTCTGCCATTGTGGCTAGGGGTATATTTAGGGTTGCTCGTAAACAGTGAACAAGGAGGGTCCAGTTGCATGTGGGGCTGCGTAAAGGCTCCCCTGGGGAATTCAGTTGTACCCAAAGCCTTCCTCTGGGGGCACTTTTGGATGGGCGAATTAGGCTTTTAATGCATTTTCTGGGGCCCGAGTTTTACGTCGACTGCCAGGCGGGCCAGGGCTATATTTAGGGTTGCTGTGAAAGAGCGAATACGGAGGGTCCAGTTGCATGTGGGGCTGCGTTAAGGCTACGCTGGGGAGTCCAGTTGTACCCAAAGCCTTCCTTTGGGAGCACTGTTGGATGGTCCAAGGGGAATCGCAATGCGTTTTCTGAGGCCCGCTTTTTCAGTCTTCTCCCATTGCGCCGAGGGCTATATTTAGGGTTGCTGTGAAAGAGTGAACCCGGAGGGTCCAGTTGCATGTGGGGCTGCATAAAGGCTCCCCTGGGGAGTTCACTTGTACGCAAAGCCTTCCTTTGGGGGCACTTTTCGATGGGCGAATGGGGCTCGTAACACATTTTCTGTGGCTCGAACTTTCAGTCGACTGCCAGGCGTGCTAGGGCTATATTAAGGCTTGCGGTGAAAGAGTGAACCCGGAGGGTCCAGTTGCATGTGGGGCTGCATAAAGGCTCCCCTGGGGAGTTCACTTGTACCCAAAGCCTTCCTTTGGGGGCACTTTTGGATGGGCGAAAGGGGCTTGAAACGCTTTTTCTGTGGCCCGAGTTTTCAGTCTTCTGCCATGCTGGCTAGGGGTATATTTAGGGTTGCTCGTAAACTGTGAACAAGGAGGGTCCAGTTGCATGTGGGGCTGCGTAAAGGCTCCCCTGGGGAGTTCACTTGTACCCAAAGCCTTCCTTTGGGGGCACTTTTGAATGGGCGCAAGGGGCTTGAAACGCTTTTTCTGTGGCCCGAGTTTTCAGTCTTCTGCCATGCTGGCTAGGGTTATATTTAGGGTTGCTATAAAGAGCGAACACGAAGGGTCCAGTTGCATGTGGGGCTGCGTTAAGGCTCCCCTGGGGAGTTCAGATGTACCCAAAGCCTTCCTTTGGGGGCACTTTTGGATGGGCGAATGGGGCTCGTAACACATTTTCTGTGGCTCGAACTTTCAGTCGACTGCCAGGCGTGCTAGGGCTATATTTAGGCTTGCGGTGAAAGAGTGAACCCGGAGGGTCCAGTTGCATGTGGGGCTGCATAAAGGCTCCCCTGGGGAGTTCACTTGTACCCAAAGCCTTCCTTTCGGGGCACTTCTGGATGGGCGAAAGGGGCTTGAAACGCTTTTTCTGTGGCCCGAGTTTTCAGTCTTCTGCCATGCTGGCTAGGGGTATATTTAGGGTTGCTCGTAAACAGTGAACAAGGAGGGTCCAGTTGCATGTGGGGCTGCGTAAAGGCTCCCCTGGGGAGTTCAGTTGTACCCAAAGCCTTCCTCTGGGGGCACTTTTGGATGGGCGAATTAGGCTTTTCATGCATTTTCTGGGGTCCGAGTTTTCAGTCGACTGCCAGGCGGGCCAGGGCTATATTTAGGGTTGCTGTGAAAGAGCGAATACGGAGGGTCCAGTTGCATGTGGGGCTGCATAAAGGCTACGCTGGGGAGTCCAGTTGTACCCAAAGCCTTCCATTAGGAGCACTGTTGGATGGTCCAAGGGGAATCGCAATGCGTTTTCTGAGGCCCGCTTTTTCAGTCTTCTCCCATTGCGCCGAGGGCTATATTTAGGCTTGCGGTGAAAGAGTGAACCCGGAGGGTCCAGTTGCATGTGGGGCTGCATAAAGGCTCCCCTGGGGAGTTCAGTTGTACCCAAAGCCTTCCTTTGGGGGCACTTCTGGATGGGTGAATGGGGCTTGAAACGCATTTTCTGGAGCCCGAGTTTTCAGTCTTCTGCCATGCTGGCTAGGGTTATATTTAGGCTTGCTCGTAAACAGTGAAAAAGGAGGGTCCAGTTGCATGTGGGGCTGCATAAAGGCTCCCCTGGGGAGTTCACTTGTACCCAAAGCCTTCCTTTGGGGGCACTTTTGGATGGGCAAAAGGGGCTTGAAACGCTTTTTCTGTGGCCCGAGTTTTCAGTCTTCTGCCATGCTGGCTAGGGTTATATTTAGGGTTGCTGTAAAGAGCGAACACGGAGGGTCCAGTTGCATGTGGGGCTGCGTAAAGGCTCCCCTGGGGAGTTCAGATGTACCCAAAGCCTTCCTTTGGGGGCACTTTTGGATGGGCGAATGGGGCTCGTAACACATTTTCTGTGGCTCGAACTTTCAGTCGACTGCCAGGCGTGCTAGGGCTATATTAAGGCTTGCGGTGAAAGAGTGAACCCGGAGCGTCCAGTTGCATGTGGGGCTGCATAAAGGCTCCCCTGGGGAGTTCACTTGTACCCAAAGCCTTCCTTTGGGGGCACTTCTGGATGGGTGAATGGGGCTTGAAATGCATTTTCTGGAGCCCGAGTTTTCAGTCTTCTGCCATGGTGGCTAGGGGTATATTTAGGGTTGCTCGTAAACAGTGAACAAGGAGGGTCCAGTTGCATGTGGGGCTGCGTAAAGGCTCCCCTGGGGAGTTCACTTGTACCCAAAGCCTTCCTCTGGGGGCACTTTTGGATGGGCGAATTAGGCTTTTATTGCATTTTCTGGGGCCCGAGTTTTCAGTCGACTGCCAGGCGGGCCAGGGCTATATTTAGGGTTGCTGTGAAAGAGCGAATACGGAGGGTCCAGTTGCATGTGGGGCTGCGTTAAGGCTCCCCTGGGGAGTTCAGTTGTACCCAAAGCCTTCCATTAGGAGCACTTTTGGATGGTCCAAGGGGAATCGCAATGCGTTTTCTGAGGCCCACTTTTTCAGTCTTCTCCCATTGCGCCGAGGGCTATATTTAGGCTTGCGGTGAAAGAGTGAACCCGGAGCGTCCAGTTGCATGTGGGGCTGCATAAAGGCTCCCCTGGGGAGTTCACTTGTACCCAAAGCCTTCCTTTGGGGGCACTTCTGGATGGGTGAATGGGGCTTGAAACGCATTTTCTGGAGCCCGAGTTTTCAGTCTTCTGCCATTGTGGCTAGGGGTATATTTAGGGTTGCTCGTAAACAGTGAACAAGGAGGGTCCAGTTGCATGTGGGGCTGCGTAAAGGCTCCCCTGGGGAGTTCACTTGTACCCAAAGCCTTCCTTTGGGGGCACTTCTGGATGGGTGAATGGGGCTTGAAACGCATTTTCTGGAGCCCGAGTTTTCAGTCTTCTGCCATGCTGGCTAGGGGTATATTTAGGGTTGCTCGTAAACAGTGAACAAGGAGGGTCCAGTTGCATGTGGGGCTGCGTTAAGGCTCCCCTGGGGAGTTCAGTTGTACCCAAAGCCTTCCTCTGGGGGCACTTTTGGATGGGCGAATTAGGCTTTTCATGCATTTTCTGGGGCCCGAGTTTTCAGTCGACTGCCAGGCGGGCCAGGGCTATATTTAGGGTTGCTGTGAAAGAGCGAATACGGAGGGTCCAGTTGCATGTGGGGCTGCGTTAAGGCTACGCTGGGGAGTCCAGTTGTACCCAAAGCCTTCCATTAGGAGCACTTTTGGATGGTCCAAGGGGAATCGCATTGCGTTTTCTGAGGCCCACTTTTTCAGTCTTCTCCCATTGCGCCGAGGGCTATATTTAGGGTTGCGGTGAAAGAGTGAACCCGGAGGGTCCAGTTGCATGTGGGGCTGCATAAAGGCTCCCCTGGGGAGTTCACTTGTACCCAAAGCCTTCCTTTGGGGGCACTTCTGGATGGGCGAAAGGGGCTTGAAACGCTTTTTCTGTGGCCCGAGTTTTCAGTCTTCTGCCATGCTGGCTAGGGTTATATTTAGGGTTGCTGTAAAGAGCGAACACGGAGGGTCCAGTTGCATGTGGGGCTGCGTAAAGGCTCCCCTGGGGAGTTCAGATGTACCCAAAGCCTTCCTTTGGGGGCACTTTTGGATGGGCGAATGGGGCTCGTAACACATTTTCTGTGGCCCGAGCTTTCAGTTGACTACCAGGCGTGCTAGGGCTATATTTAGGCTTGCGGTGAAAGAGTGAACCCGGAGGGTCCAGTTGCATGTGGGGCTGCATAAAGGCTCCCCTGGGGAGTTCAGTTGTACCCAAAGCCTTCCTTTGGGGGCACTTCTGGATGGGCGAAAGGGGCTTGAAACGCTTTTTCTGTGGCCCGAATTTTCAGTCTTCTGCCATGCTGGCTAGGGGTATATTTAGGGTTGCTCGTAAACAGTGAACAAGGAGGGTCCAGTTGCATGTGGGGCTGCATAAATGCTCCCCTGGGGAGTTCACTTGTACCCAAAGCCTTCCTTTCGGGGCACTTCTGGATGGGCGAAAGGGGCTTGAAACGCTTTTTCTGTGGCCCGAGTTTTCAGTCTTCTGCCATGCTGGCTAGGGTTATATTTAGGGTTGCTGTAAAGAGCGAAAACGGAGGTTCCAGTTGCATGTGGGGCTGCGTAAAGCGTCCCCTGGGGAGTTCAGATGTACCCAAAGCCTTCCTTTGGGGGCACTTTTGGATGGGCGAATGGGGCTCGTAACACATTTTCTGTGGCTCGAACTTTCAGTCGACTGCCAGGCGTGCTAGGGCTATATTAAGGCTTACGGTGAAAGAGTGAACCCGGAGCGTCCAGTTGCATGTGGGGCTGCATAAAGGCTCCCCTGGGGAGTTCACTTGTACCCAAAGCCTTCCTTTGGGGGCACTTCTGGATGGGTGAATGGGGCTTGAAACGCATTTTCTGGAGCCCGAGTTTTCAGTCTTCTGCCATTGTGGCTAGGGGTATATTTAGGATTGCTCGTAAACAGTGAACAAGGAGGGTCCAGTTGCATGTGGGGCTGCATAAAGGCTCTCCTGGGGAGTTCAGTTGTACCCAAAGCCTTCCTGTGGGGGCACTTTTGGATGGGCGAATTAGGCTTTTAACGCATTTTCTGGGGCCCGAGTTTTCAGTCGACTGCCAGGCGGGCCAGGGCTATATTTAGGGTTGCTGTGAAAGAGCGAATACGGAGGGTCCAGTTGCATGTGGGGCTGCATTAAGGCTCCCCTGGGGAGTTCAGTTGTACCCAAAGCCTTCCTTTGGGGGCACTTTTGGATGGTCCAAGGGGAATTGCAATGCGTTTTCTGAGGCCCGCTTTTTCAGTCTTCTCCCATTGCGCCGAGGGATATATTTAGGGTTGCTGTGAAAGAGCGAATACGGAGGGTCCAGTTGCATGTGGGGCTGCATAAAGGCTCCCCTGGGGAGTTCACTTGTACCCAAAGCCTTCCTTTGGGGGCACATTTGGATGGGTGAATGGGGCTTGAAACGCTTTTTCTGTGGCCCGAATTTTCAGTTTTCTGCCATGCTGGCTAGGGGTATATTTAGGGTATCTATAAAAGCGAACACGGAGGGTCCAGTTGCATGTGGGGCTGCGTTAAGGCTCCCCTGGGGAGTTCACTTGTACCCAAAGCCTTCCTTTGGGGGCACTTTTGGATGCTCAAATGGGGCTCGTAACACATTTTCTGTGGCTCGAACTTTCAGTCGACTGCCAGGCGTGCTAGGGTTATATTTAGGGTTGCTGTGAAAGAGTGAACCCGGAGGGTCCAGTTGCAAGTGGGGCTGCGTTAAGGCTCCCCTGGGGAGTTCAGTTGTACCCAAAGCCTTCCTCTGGGGGCACTTTTGGATGGGCGAATTAGGCTTGTAACGCATTTTCTGGGGCCCGAGTTTTCAGTCGACTGCCAGGCGGGCCAGGGCTATATTTAGGGTTGCTGTGAAAGAGCGAATACGGAGGGTCCAGTTGCATGTGGGGCTGCGTTAAGGCTCCCCTGGGGAGTTCAGTTGTACCCAAAGCCTTCCTCTGGGGGCACTTTTGGATGGGCGAATTAGGCTTTTAACGCATTTTCTGGGGCCCGAGTTTTCAGTCGACTGCCAGGCGGGCCAGGGCTCTATTTAGCGTTGCTGTGAAAGAGTGAACCCGGAGGGTCCAGTTGCGTGTGGGGCTGCATAAAGGCTCCCCTGGGGAGTTCAGTTGTACCCAAAGCCTTCCTTTGGGGGCACTTCTGGATGGTCGAATGGGGCTTGTAGCACGTTTTCTGGGGCCCGATTTTTCAGTCGTCTGCCATGCGGGCCAGGGTTATATTTAGGCTTGCTGTGAAAGAGCGAATACGGAGGGTCCAGTTGCATGTGGGGCTGCATAAATGCTCCCCTGGGGAGTTCAGTTGTACCCAAAGCCTTCCTTTGGGGGCACTTTTGGATGGGCGAATGGGGCTCGTAACACATTTTCTGTGGCTCGAACTTTCAGTGGACTGCCAGGCGTACTAGGGCTATATTTAGGGTTGCAGTGAAAGAGTGAACCCGGAGGGTCCAGTTGCATGTGGGGCTGCATAAAGGCTCCCCTGGGGAGTTCACTTGTACCCAAAGCCTTCCTTTGGGGGCACTTCTGGATGGTCGAAAGGGGCTTGAAACGCTTTTTCTGTGGCCCGAGTTTTCAGTCTTCTGCCATGCTGGCTAGGGTTATATTTAGGGTTGCTGTAAAGAGCGAACACGGAGGGTCCAGTTGCATGTGGGGCTGCGTTAAGGCTCCCCTGGGGAGTTCAGATGTACCCAAAGCCTTCCTTTGGGGGCACTTTTGGATGGGCGAATGGGGCTCGTAACACATTTTCTGTGGCTCGAACTTTCAGTCGACTGCCAGGCGTGCTAGGGCTATATTAAGGCTTGCGGTGAAAGAGTGAACCCGGAGCGTCCAGTTGCATGTGGGGCTGCATAAAGGCTCCCCTGGGGAGTTCACTTGTACCCAAAGCCTTCCTTTGGGGGCACTTCTGGATGGGCGAAAGGGGCTTGAAACGCATTTTCTGGAGCCCGAATTTTCAGTCTTCTGCCATTGTGGCTAGGGGTATATTTAGGGTTGCTCGTAAACAGTGAACAAGGAGGGTCCAGTTGCATGTGGGGCTGCATAAAGGCTCCCCTGGGGAGTTCACTTGTACCCAAAGCCTTCCTTTGGGGGCACTTCTGGATGGGTGAATGGGGCTTGAAATGCATTTTCTGGAGCCCGAGTTTTCAGTCTTCTGCCATGGTGGCTAGGGGTATATTTAGGGTTGCTCGTAAACAGTGAACAAGGAGGGTCCAGTTGCATGTGGGGCTGTGTAAAGGCTCCCCTGGGGAGTTCAGTTGTACCCAAAGCCTTCCTCTGGGGGCACTTTTGGATGGGCGAATTAGGCTTTTATTGCATTTTCTGGCGCCCGAGTTTTCAGTCGACTGCCAGGCGGGCCAGGGCTATATTTAGGGTTGCTGTGAAAGAGCGAATACGGAGGGTCCAGTTGCATGTGGGGCTGCGTTAAGGCTACGCTGGGGAGTCCAGTTGTACCCAAAGCCTTCCATTAGGAGCACTTTTGGATGGTCCAAGGGGAATCGCAATGCGTTTTCTGAGGCCCACTTTTTCAGTCTTCTCCCATTGCGCCGAGGGCTATATTTAGGCTTGCGGTGAAAGAGTGAACCCGGACGGTCCAGTTGCATGTGGGGCTGCATAAAGGCTCCCCTGGGGAGTTCACTTGTACCCAAAGCCTTCCTTTGGGGGCACTTCTGGATGGGCGAAAGGGGCTTGAAACGCTTTTTCTATGGCCCGAGTTTTCAGTCTTCTGCCATGCTGGCTAGGGTTATATTTAGGGTTGCTGTAAAGAGCGAACACGGAGGGTCCAGTTGCATGTGGGACTGCGTAAAGGCTCCCCTCGGGAGTTCAGATGTACCCAAAGCCTTCCTTTGGGGGCACTTTTGGATGGGCGAATGGGGCTCGTAACACATTTTCTGTGGCCCGAGCTTTCAGTTGACTGCCAGTCGTGCTAGGGCTATATTTAGGCTTGTGGTGAAAGAGTGAACCCGGAGCGTCCAGTTGCATGTGGGGCTGCGTTAAGGCTCCCCTGGGGAGTTCACTTGTACCCAAAGCCTTCCTTTGGGGGCACTTCTGGATGGGTGAATGGGGCTTGAAACGCATTTTCTGGAGCCCGAGTTTTCAGTCTTCTGCCATGCTGGCTAGGGTTATATTTAGGGTTGCTGTGAAAGAGCGAATACGGAGGGTCCAGTTGCATGTGGGGCTGCGTTAAGGCTACGCTGGGGAGTCCAGTTGTACCCAAAGCCTTCCTGTGGGGGCACTTTTGGATGGGCGAATTAGGCTTTTAACGCATTTTCTGGGGCCCGAGTTTTCAGTCGACTGCCAGGCGGGCCAGGGCTATATTTAGGCTTGCTGTGAAAGAGCGAATACGGAGGGTCCAGTTGCATGTGGGGCTGCATTAAGGCTCCCCTGGGGAGTTCAATTGTACCCAAAGCCTTCCTTTGGGTACACTTTTGGATGGTCCAAGGGGAATTGCAATGCGTTTCCTGAGGCCCGCTTTTTCAGTCTTCTCCCATTGCGCCGAGGGATATATTTAGGGTTCCTGTGAAAGAGCGAATACGGAGGGTCCAGTTGCATGTGGGGCTGCATAAAGGCTCCCCTGGGGAGTTCACTTGTACCCAAAGCCTTCCTTTGGGGGCACATTTGGATGGGTGAATGGGGCTTGAAACGCTTTTTCTGTGGCCCGAATTTTCAGTTTTCTGCCATGCTGGCTAGGGGTATATTTAGGGTATCTATAAAAGCGAACACGGAGGGTCCAGTTGCATGTGGGGCTGCGTTAAGGCTCCCCTGGGGAGTTCACTTGTACCCAAAGCCTTCCTTTGGGGGCACTTTTGGATGCTCAAATGGGGCTCGTAACACATTTTCTGTGGCTCGAACTTTCAGTCGACTGCTAGGCGTGCTAGGGTTATATTTAGGGTTGCTGTGAAAGAGTGAACCCGGAGGGTCCAGTTGCAAGTGGGGCTGCGTTAAGGCTCCCCTGGGGAGTTCAGTTGTACCCAAAGCCTTCCTCTGGGGGCACTTTTGGATGGGCGAATTAGGCTTGTAACGCATTTTCTGGGGCCCGAGTTTTCAGTCGACTGCCAGGCGGGCCAGGGCTATATTTAGGGTTGCTGTGAAAGAGCGAATACGGAGGGTCCAGTTGCATGTGGGGCTGCGTTAAGGCTCCCCTGGGGAGTTCAGTTGTACCCAAAGCCTTCCTCTGGGGGCACTTTTGGATGGGCGAATTAGGCTTTTAACGCATTTTCTGGGGCCCGAGTTTTCAGTCGACTGCCAGGCGGGCCAGGGCTCTATTTAGCGTTGCTGTGAAAGAGTGAACCCGGAGGGTCCAGTTGCGTGTGGGGCTGCATAAAGGCTCCCCTGGGGAGTTCAGTTGTACCCAAAGCCTTCCTTTGGGGGCACTTCTGGATGGTCGAATGGGGCTTGTAGCACGTTTTCTGGGGCCCGATTTTTCAGTCGTCTGCCATGCGGGCCAGGGTTTTATTTAGGCTTGCTGTGAAAGAGCGAATACGGAGGGTCCAGTTGCATGTGGGGCTGCATAAATGCTCCCCTGGGGAGTTCAGTTGTACCCAAAGCCTTCCTTTGGGGGCACTTTTGGATGGTCGAATGGGGCTCGTAACACATTTTCTGTGGCTCGAACTTTCAGTGGACTGCCAGGCGTACTAGGGCTATATTTAGGGTTGCAGTGAAAGAGTGAACCCGGAGGGTCCAGTTGCATGTGGGGCTGCATAAAGGCTCCCCTGGGGAGTTCACTTGTACCCAAAGCCTTCCTTTGGGGGCACTTCTGGATGGTCGAAAGGGGCTTGAAACGCTTTTTCTGTGGCCCGAGTTTTCAGTCTTCTGCCATGCTGGCTAGGGTTATATTTAGGGTTGCTGTAAAGAGCGAACACGGAGGGTCCAGTTGCATGTGGGGCTGCGTTAAGGCTCCCCTGGGGAGTTCAGATGTACCCAAAGCCTTCCTCTGGGGGCACTTTTGGATGGGCGAATGGGGCTCGTAACACATTTTCTGTGGCTCGAACTTTCAGTCGACTGCCAGGCGTGCTAGGGCTATATTAAGGCTTGCGGTGAAAGAGTGAACCCGGAGCGTCCAGTTGCATGTGGGGCTGCATAAAGGCTCCCCTGGGGAGTTCACTTGTACCCAAAGCCTTCCTTTGGGGGCACTTCTGGATGGGTGAATGGGGCTTGAAACGCATTTTCTGGAGCCCGAATTTTCAGTCTTCTGCCATTGTGGCTAGGGGTATATTTAGGGTTGCTCGTAAACAGTGAACAAGGAGGGTCCAGTTGCATGTGGGGCTGCATAAAGGCTCCCCTGGGGAGTTCACTTGTACCCAAAGCCTTCCTTTGGGGGCACTTCTGGATGGGTGAATGGGGCTTGAAATGCATTTTCTGGAGCCCGAGTTTTCAGTCTTCTGCCATGGTGGCTAGGGGTATATTTAGGGTTGCTCGTAAACAGTGAACAAGGAGGGTCCAGTTGCATGTGGGGCTGTGTAAAGGCTCCCCTGGGGAGTTCAGTTGTACCCAAAGCCTTCCTCTGGGGGCACTTTTGGATGGGCGAATTAGGCTTTTATTGCATTTTCTGGCGCCCGAGTTTTCAGTCGACTGCCAGGCGGGCCAGGGCTATATTTAGGGTTGCTGTGAAAGAGCGAATACGAAGGGTCCAGTTGCATGTGGGGCTGCATAAAGGCTCCCCTGGGGAGTTCAGTTGTACCCAAAGCCTTCCTTTGGGGGCACTTTTGGATGGTCCAAGGGGAATCGCAATGCGTTTTCTGAGGCCCGCTTTTTCAGTCTTCTCCCATTGCGCCGAGGGATATATTTAGGGTTGCTGTGAAAGAGCGAATACGGAGGGTCCAGTTGCATGTGGGGCTGCATAAAGGCTCCCCTGGGGAGTTCACTTGTACCCAAAGCCTTCCTTTGGGGGCACATTTGGATGGGTGAATGGGGCTTGAAACGCTTTTTCTGTGGCCCGAATTTTCAGTTTTCTGCCATGCTGGCTAGGGGTTTATTTAGGGTTGCTATAAAGAGCGAACACGGAGGGTCCAGTTGCATGTGGGGCTGCGTTAAGGCTCCCCTGGGGAGTTCAGATGTACCCAAAGCCTTCCTTTGGGGGCACTTTTGGATGGGCGAATGGGGCTCGTAACACATTTTCTGTGGCTCGAACTTTCAGTCGACTGCCAGGCGTGCTAGGGCTATATTTAGGGTTGCTGTGAAAGAGTGAACCTGGAGGGTCCAGTTGCATGTGGGGCTGCGTTAAGGCTCCCCTGGGGAGTTCAGTTGTACCCAAAGCCTTCCTCTGGGGGCACTTTTGGATGGGCGAATTAGGCTTGTAACGCATTTTCTGGGGCCCGAGTTTTCAGTCGACTGCCAGGCGGGCCAGGGCTATATTTAGGGTTGCTGTGAAAGAGCGAATACGGAGGGTCCAGTTGCATGTGGGGCTGCGTTAAGGCTCCCCTGGGGAGTTCAGTTGTACCCAAAGCCTTCCTCTGGGGGCACTTTTGGATGGGCGAATTAGGCTTTTAACGCATTTTCTGGGGCCCGAGTTTTCAGTCGATTGCCAGGCGGGCCAGGGCTCTATTTAGCGTTGCTGTGAAAGAGTGAACCCGGGGGGTCCAGTTGCATGTGGGGCTGCATAAAGGCTCCCCTGGGGAGTTCACTTGTACCCAAAGCCTTCCTTTGGGGGCACTTCTGGATGGTCGAATGGGGCTTGTAGCACGTTTTCTGGGGCCCGATTTTTCAGTCGTCTGCCATGCGGGCCAGGGTTATATTTAGGCTTGCTGTGAAAGAGCGAATACGGAGGGTCCAGTTGCATGTGGGGCTGCATAAAGGCTCCCCTGGGGAGTTCACTTGTACCCAAAGCCTTCCTTTGGGGGCACTTCTTGATGGGAGAAAGGGGTTTGAAACGCTTTTTCTGTGGCCCGAGTTTTCAGTCTTCTGCCATGCTGGCTAGGGTTATATTTAGGGTTGCTGTGAAAAAGCGAACACGGAGGGTCCAGTTGCATGTGGGGCTGCATAAAGGCTCCCCTGGGGAGTTCACTTGTACCCAAAGCTTTCCTTTGGGGGCACTTCTGGATGGTCGAATGGGGCTTGAAACGCATTTTCTGGAGCCCGAATTTTCAGTCGACTGCCAGGCGGGCCAGCACTATATTTAGGGTTGCTGTAAAAGAGCGAATACGGAGGGTCCAGTTGCATGTGGGGCTGCATAAAGGCTCCCCTGGGGAGTTCAGTTGTACCCAGAGCCTTCCTCTGAGGGCACTTTTGGATGGGCGAATTAGGCTTTTAACGCATTTTCTGAGGCCCGAGTTTTCACTCGATTGCCTGGCGTGCTAGGGCTATATTTAGGCTTGCGGTGAAAGAGTGAACCCGGAGGGTCCAGTTGCATGTGGGGCTGCGTAAAGGCTCCCCTGGGGAGTTCAGTTGTACCCAAAGCCTTCCTTTGGGGGCACTTTTGGATGGTCCAAGGGGAATCGCAATGCGTTTTCTGAGGCCCGCTTTTTCAGTCTTCTCCCATTGCGCCGAGGGCTATATTTAGGCTTGCGGTGAAAGAGTGAACCCGGAGGGTCCAGTTGCATGTGGGGCTGCATAAAGGCTCCCCTGGGGAGTACAGATGTACCCAAAGCCTTCCTCTGGGGGCACTTTTGGAAGGTCGAATGGGGCTTGTAGCACGTTTTCTGGGGCCCGATTTTTCAGTCGTCTGCCAGGTGGGCCAGGGCTATATTTAGGGTTGCTGTGAAAGAGCGAATACGGAGGGTCCAGTTGCATGTGGGGCTGCATAAAGGCTCCCCTGGGGAGTTCACTTGTACCCAAAGCCTTCCTTTGGGGGCACTTCTTGATGGGCGAAAGGGGCTTGAAACGCTTTTTCTGTGGCCCGAGTTTTCAGTCTTCTGCCATGTTGGCTAGGGTTATATTTAGGGTTGCTGTGAAAGAGCGAACACGGAGGGTCCAGTTGCATGTGGGGCTGCGTAAAGACTCCCCTGGGGAGTTCAGATGTACCCAAAGCCTTCCTCTGGGGGCACTTTTGGATGGGCGAATGGGGCTCGTGACACATTTTCTGTGGCTCGAACTTTCAGTGGACTGCCAGGCGTGCTAGGGCTATATTTAGGCTTGCAGTGAAAGAGTGAACCCGGAGGGTCCAGTTGCATGTGGGGCTGCGTAAAGGCTCCCCTGGGGAGTTCAGTTGTACCCAAAGCCTTCCTCTGGGGGCACTTTTGGATGGGCGAATTAGGCTTTTAACGCATTTTCTGGGGCCATAGTTTTCAGTCGACTGCCAGGCGGGCCAGGGCTATATTTAGCGTTGCTGTGAAAGAGTGAACCCGGAGGGTCCAGTTGCATGTGGGGCTGCATAAAGGCTCCCCTGGGGAGTTCAGTTGTACCCAAAGCCTTCCTTTGGGGGCACTTTTGGATGGTCGACTGGGGCTTGTAGCACGTTTTCTGGGGCCCGATTTTTCAGTCGTCTGCCATGCGGGCCAGGGTTATATTTAGGGTTGCTGTGAAAGAGCGAATACGGAGGGTCCAGTTGCATGTGGGGCTGCATAAAGGCTCCCCTGGGAGTTCAGTTGTACCCAAAGCCTTCCTTTGGGGGCACTTCTGGATGGTCGAATGGGGCTTGAAACGCATTTTCTGGAGACCGAGTTTTCAGTCTTCTGCCATGGTGGCTAGGGGTATATTTAGGGTTGCTCGTAAACAGTGAACAAGGAGGGTCCAGTTGCATGTGGGGCTGCATAAAGGCTCCCCTGGGGAGTTCAGTTGTACCCAAAGCCTTCCTTTGGGGGCACTTTTGGATGGGCGAATGGGGCTCGTAACACATTTTCTGGGGCCCGAGTTTTCAGTCGACTGCCAGGCGGGCCAGGGCTATATTTAGGGTTGCTGTGAAAGAGCGAATACGGAGGGTCCAGTTGCATGTGGGGCTGCGTTAAGGCTCCCCTGTGGAGTTCAGTTGTACCCAAAGCCTTCCTCTGGGGGCACTTTTGGATGGTCCAAGGGGAATCGCAATGCGTTTTCTGAGGCCCGCTTTTTCAGTCTTCTCCCACTGCGCCGAGGGCTATATTTAGGCTTGCGTTGAAAGAGTGAACGCGGAGGGTCCAGTTGCATGTGGGGCTGCATAAAGGCTCCCCTGGGGAGTTCACTTGTACGCAAAGCCTTCCTTTGGGGGCACTTTTGGATGGGCGAATGGGGCTCGTAACACATTTTCTGTGGCTCGAACTTTCAGTGGACTGCCAAGCGTGCCATGGCTATATTTAGGCTTGCGGTGAAAGAGTGAATCCGGAGGGTCCAGTTGCATGTGGGGCTGCATAAAGGCTCCCCTGGGGAGTTCAGTTGTACCCAAAGCCTTCCTTTGGGGGCACTTCTGGATGGTCGAATGGGGCTTGAAACACATTTTCTGGAGCCCGAGTTTTCAGTCTTCTGCCATGGTGGCTAGGGGTATATTTAGGGTTGCTCGTAAACAGTGAACAAGGAGGGTCCAGTTGCATGTGGGGCTGCATAAAGGCTCCCCTGGGGAGTTCACTTGTACCCAAAGCCTTCCTTTGGGGGCACTTCTGGATGGGCGAAAGGGGCTTGAAACGCTTTTACTGTGGCCCGAGTTTTCAGTCTTCTGCCATGCTGGCTAGAGTTATATTTAGAGTTGCTGTGAAAGAGCGAACACGGAGGGTCCAGTTGCATGTGGGGCTGCGTTAAGGCTCCCCTGGGGAGTTCAGATGTACCCAAAGCCTTCCTTTGGGGGCACTTTTGGATGGTCGAATGGGGCTCGTAACACATTTTCTGTGGCTCGAACTTTCAGTCGACTGCCAGGCGTGCTAGGGCTATATTTAGGGTTGCTGTGAAAGAGTGAACCCGGAGGGTCCAGTTGCATGTGGGGCTGCGTAAAGACTCCCCTGGGGAGTTCACTTGTACCCAAAGCCTTCCTTTGGGGGCACTTCTGTATGGGTGAATGGGGCGTGAAACGCATTTTCTGGAGCCCGAGTTTTCAGTCTTCTGCCATGGTTGCTAGGGGTATATTTAGGGTTGCTCGTAAACAGTGAACAAGGAGGGTCCAGTTGCATGTGGGGCTGCATAAAGGCTCCCCTGGGGAGTTCAGTTGTACCCAAAGCCTTCCTTTGGGGGCACTTCTGGATGGGCGAAAGGGGCTTGAAACCCTTTTTCTGTGGCCCGAGTTTTCAGTATTCTGCCATGCTGGCTAGGGTTATATTTAGGGTTGCTGTGAAAGAGCGAACACGGAGGGTCCAGTTGCATGTGGGGCTGCGTAAAGACTCCCCTGGGGAGTTCAGATGTACCCAAAGCCTTCCTCTGGGGGCACTTTTGGATGGGCGAATGGGGCTCGTAACACATTTTCTGTGGCTCGAACTTTCAGTGGACTGCCAGGCGTGCTAGGGCTATATTTAGGCTTGCGGTGAAAGAGTGAACCCGGAGGGTCCAGTTGCATGTGGGGCTGCATAAAGGCTCCCCTGGGGAGTTCAGTTGTACCCAAAGCCTTCCTTTGGGGGCACTTCTGGATGGTCGAATGGGGCTTGAAACGCATTTTCTGGAGGCCGAGTTTTCAGTCTTCTGCCATGGTGGCTAGGGGTATATTTAGGGTTGCTCGTAAACAGTGAACAAGGAGGGTCCAGTTGCATGTGGGGCTGCATAAAGGCTCCCCTGGGGAGTTCAGTTGTACCCAAAGCCTTCCTCTGGGGGCACTTTTGGATGGGCGAATTAGGCTTGTAACGCATTTTCTGGGGCCCAAGTTTTCAGTCGACTGCCAGGCGGGCCAGGGCTATAATTAGGGTTGCTGTGAAAGAGCGAATACGGAGGGTCCAGTTGCATGTGGGGCTGCGTTAAGGCTCCCCTGGGGAGTTCAGTTGTACCCAAACCCTTCCTCTGGGGGCACTTTTGGATGGGCGAATTAGGCTTTTAACGCTTTTTCTGTGGCCCGAGTTTTCAGTCGAATGCCTGGCGTGCTAGGGCTATATTTAGGCTTGCGGTGAAAGAGTGAACCCGGAGGGTCCAGTTGCATGTGGGGCTGCATAAAGGCTCCCCTGGGGAGTTCACTTGTACCCAAAGCCTTCCTTTGGCGGCACTTTTGGATGGGCGAATGGGGCTCGTAACACATTTTCTGTGGCTAGAACTTTCATTGGACTGCCAGGCGTGCTAGGGCTATATTTAGGCTTGCGGTGAAAGAGTGAATCCGGAGGGTCCAGTTGCATGTGGGGCTGCATAAAGGCTCCCCTGGGGAGTTCACTTGTACCCAAAGCCTTCCTTTGGGGGCACTTCTGGATGGGCGAAAGGGGCTTGAAACGCTTTTTCTGTGGCCCGAGTTTTCAGTCTTCTGCCATGCTGGCTAGGGTTATATTTAGGGTTGCTATAAAGAGCGAACACGGAGGGTCCAGTTGCATGTGGGGCTGCGTTAAGGCTCCCCTGGGGAGTTCACTTGTACCCAAAGCCTTCCTTTGGGGGCACTTTTGGATGGGCGAATGGGGCTCGTAACACATTTTCTGTGGCTCGAACTTTCAGTCGACTGCCAGGCGTGCTAGGGCTATATTTCGGGTTGCTGTGAAAGAGTGAACCCGGAGGGTCCAGTTGCATGTGGGGCTGCGTAAAGGCTCCCCTGGGGAGTTCACTTGTACCCAAAGCCTTCCTTTGGGGGCACTTCTGGATGGGTGAATGGGGCGTGAAACGCATTTTCTGGAGCCCGAGTTTTCAGTCTTCTGCCATGGTGGCAAGGGCTATATTTAGGGTTGCTGTGAAAGAGTGAACCCGGAGGGTCCAGTTGCATGTGGGGCTGCGTTAAGGCTCCCCTGGGGAGTTCAGTTGTACCCAAAGCCTTCCTCTGGGGGCACTTTTGGATGGGCGAATTAGGCTTGTAACGCATTTTCTGGGGCCCGAGTTTTCAGTCGACTGCCAGGCGGGCCAGGGCTATATTTAGGGTTGCTGTGAAAGAGCGAATACGGAGGGTCCAGTTGCATGTGGGGCTGCATAAAGGCTCCCCTGGGGAGTTCAGTTGTACCCAAAGCCTTCCTTTGGGGGCACTTTTGGATGGGCGAATGGGGCTCGTAACACATTTTCTGTGGCTTGAACTTTCAGTGGACTGCCAGGCGTGCTAGGGCTATATTTAGGCTTGCGGTGAAAGAGTGAACCCGGAGGGTCCAGTTGCATGTGGGGCTGCATAAAGGCTCCCCTGGGGAGTTCAGTTGTACCCAAAGCCTTCCTTTGGGGGCACTTCTGGATGGGCGAAAGGGGCTTGAAACCCTTTTTCTGTGGCCCGAGTTTTCAGTATTCTGCCATGCTGGCTAGGGTTATATTTAGGGTTGCTGTGAAAGAGCGAACACGGAGGGTCCAGTTGCATGTGGGGCTGCGTAAAGACTCCCCTGGGGAGTTCAGATGTACCCAAAGCCTTCCTCTGGGGGCACTTTTGGATGGGCGAATGGGGCTCGTAACACATTTTCTGTGGCTCGAACTTTCAGTGGACTGCCAGGCGTGCTAGGGCTATATTTAGGCTTGCGGTGAAAGAGTGAACCCGGAGGGTCCAGTTGCATGTGGGGCTGCATAAAGGCTCCCCTGGGGAGTTCACTTGTACCCAAAGCCTTCCTTTGGGGGCACTTCTGGATGGTCGAAAGGGGCTTGAAACGCATTTTCTGGAGGCCGAGTTTTCAGTCTTCTGCCATGGTGGCTAGGGGTATATTTAGCGTTGCTGTGAAAGAGCGAATACGGAGGGTCCAGTTGCATGTGGGGCTGCATAAAGGCTCCCCTGGGGAGTTCAGTTGTACCCAAAGCCTTCCTCTGGGGGCACTTTTGGATGGACGAATTAGGCTTGAAACGCATTTTCTGGGGCCCGAGTTTTCAGTCGACTGCCAGGCGGGCCAGGGCTATATTTAGGGTTGCTGTGAAAGAGCGAATACGGAGGGTCCAGTTGCATGTGGGGCTGCGTTAAGGCTCCCCTGGGGAGTTCAGTTGTACCCAAAGCCTTCCTTTGGGGGCACTTTTGGATGGTCCAAGGGGAATCGCAATGCGTTTTCTGAGGCGCGCTTTTTCAGTCTTCTCCCATTGCGCCGAGGGCTATATTTCGGCTTGCGGTGAAAGAGTGAACCCGGAGGGTCCAGTTGCATGTGGGGCTGCGTTAAGGCTCCCCTGGGGAGTTCACTTGTACCCAAAGCCTTCCTTTGGGGGCACTTTTGGATGGGCGAATGGGGCTCGTAACACATTTTCTGTGGCTCGAAATTTCAGTGGACTGCCAGGCGTGCTAGGGCTATATTTAGGCTTGCGGTGAAAGAGTGAATCCGGAGGGTCCAGTTGCATGTGGGGCTGCATAAAGGCTCCCCTGGGGAGTTCAGTTGTACCCAAAGCCTTCCTTTGGGGGCACTTCTGGATGGTCGAATGGGGCTTGAAACACATTTTCTGGAGACCGAGTTTTCAGTCTTCTGCCATGGTGGCTAGGGGTATATTTAGGGTTGCTCGTAAACAGTGAACAAGGAGGGTCCAGTTGCATGTGGGGCTGCATAAAGGCTCCCCTGGGGAGTTCACTTGTACCCAAAGCCTTCCTTTGGGGGCACTTCTGGATGGGCGAAAGGGGCGTGAAACGCTTTTTCTGTGGCCCGAGTTTTCAGTCTTCTGCCATGCTGGCTAGGGGTATATTTAGGGTTGCTCGTAAACAGTGAACAAGGAGGGTCCAGTTGCATGTGGGGCTGCGTTAAGGCTCCCCTGGGGAGTTCACTTGTACCCAAAGCCTTCCTTTGGGGGCACTTTTGGATGGTCGAATGGGGCTCGTAACACATTTTCTGTGGCTCGAACTTTCAGTCGACTGCCAGGCGTGCTAGGGCTATATTTAGGGTTGCTGTGAAAGAGTGAACCCGGAGGGTCCAGTTGCATGTGGGGCTGCGTAAAGACTCCCCTGGGGAGTTCACTTGTACCCAAAGCCTTCCTTTGGGGGCACTTCTGTATGGGTGAATGGGGCGTGAAACGCATTTTATGGAGCCCGAGTTTTCAGTCTTCTGCCATGGTGGCCAGGGCTATATTTAGGGTTGCTGTGAAAGAGTGAACCCGGAGGGTCCAGTTGCATGTGGGGCTGCGTTAAGGCTCCCCTGGGGAGTTCAGTTGTACCCAAAGCCTTCCTCTGGGGGCACTTTTGGATGGGCGAATTAGGCTTGTAACGCATTTTCTGGGGCCCGAGTTTTCAGTCGACTGCCAGGCGGGCCAGGGCAATATTTAGGGTTGCTGTGAAAAAGCGAATACGGAGGGTCCAGTTGCATGTGGGGCTGCGTTAAGGCTCCCCTGTGGAGTTCAGTTGTACCCAAAGCCTTCCTTTGGGGGCACTTTTGGATGGGCGAATGGGGCTCGTAACACATTTTCTGTGGCTTGAACTTTCAGTGGACTGCCAGGCGTGCTAGGGCTATATTTAGGCTTGCGGTGAAAGAGTGAACCCGGAGGGTCCAGTTGCATGTGGGGCTGCGTAAAGGCTCCCCTGGGGAGTTCAGTTGTACCCAAAGCCTTCCTTTGGGGGCACTTCTGGATGGGCGAAAGCGGCTTGAAACGCTTTTTCTGTGGCCCGAGTTTTCAGTCTTCTGCCATGCTGGCTAGGGTTATATTTAGGCTTGCTATAAAGAGCGAACACGGAGGGTCCAGTTGCATGTGGGGCTGCGTAAAGGCTCCCCTGGGGAGTTCAGTTGTACCCAAAGCCTTCCTCTGGGGGCACTTTTGGATGGGCGAATTAGGCTTTTAACGCATTTTCTTGGGCCCGAGTTTTCAGACGACTGCCAGGCGGGCCAGGGCTCTATTTAGCGTTGCTGTGAAAGAGTGAACCCGGAGGGTCCAGTTGCATGTGGGGCTGCATAAAGGCTCCCCTGGGGAGTTCACTTGTACCCAAAGCCTTCCTCTGGGGGCACTTCTGGATGGTCGAATGGGGCTTGTAGCACGTTTTCTGGGGCCCGATTTTTCAGTCGTCTGCCATGCGGGCCAGGGCTATATTTAGGGTTGCTGTGAAAGAGCGAATACGGAGGGTCCAGTTGCATGTGGGGCTGCATAAAGGCTCCCCTGGGGAGTTCAGTTGTACCCAAAGCCTTCCTTTGGGGGCTCTTTTGGATGGGCGAATGGGGCTCGTAACACATTTTCTGTGGCTCGAACTTTCAGTGGACTGCCAGGCGTGCTAGGGCTATATTTAGGCTTGCGGTGAAAGAGTGAACCCGGAGGGTCCAGTTGCATGTGGGACTGCATAAAGGCTCCCCTGGGGAGTTCACTTGTACCCAAAGCCTTCCTTTGGGGGCACTTCTGGATGGGCGAAAGGGGCTTGAAACGCTTTTTCTGTGGCCCGAGTTTTCAGTCTTCTGCCATGCTGGCTAGGGTTATATTTAGGGTTGCTGTAAAGAGCGAACATGGAGGGTCCAGTTGCATGTGGGGCTGCGTAAAGGCTCCCCTGGGGAGTTCAGATGTACCCAAAGCCTTCCTTTGGGGGCACTTTTAGATGGTCGAATGGGGCTCGTCACACATTTTATGTGGCTCGAACTTTCAGTCGACTGCCAGGCGTGCTAGGGCTATATTAAGGCTTGCGGTGAAAGAGTGAACCCGGAGGGTCCAGTTGCATGTGGGGCTGCATAAAGGCTCCCCTGGGGAGTTCACTTGTACCCAAAGCCTTCCTTTGGGGGCACTTCTTGATGGGCGAAAGGGGCTTGAAACTCTTTTTCTGTGGCCCGAGTTTTCAGTCTTCTGCCATGCTGGCTAGGGTTATATTTAGGGTTGCTGTGAAAGAGCGAACACGGAGGGTCCAGTTGCATGTGGGGCTGCGTAAAGACTCCCCTGGGGAGTTCAGATGTACCCAAAGCCTTCCTCTGGGGGCACTTTTGGATGGGCGAATGGGGCTCGTGACACATTTTCTGTGGCTCGAACTTTCAGTGGACTGCCAGGCGTGCTAGGGCTATATTTAGGCTTGCAGTGAAAGAGTGAACCCGGAGGGTCCAGTTGCATGTGGGGCTGCATAAAGGCTCCCCTGGGGAGTTCAGTTGTACCCAAAGCCTTCCTCTGGGGGCACTTTTGGATGGGCGAATTAGGCTTTTAACGCATTTTCTGGGGCCATAGTTTTCAGTCGACTGCCAGGCGGGCCAGGGCTATATTTAGCGTTGCTGTGAAAGAGTGAACCCGGAGGGTCCAGTTGCATGTGGGGCTGCATAAAGGCTCCCCTGGGGAGTTCAGTTGTACCCAAAGCCTTCCTTTGGGGGCACTTTTGGATGGTCGACTGGGGCTTGTAGCACGTTTTCTGGGGCCCGATTTTTCAGTCGTCTGCCATGCGGGCCAGGGTTATATTTAGGGTTGCTGTGAAAGAGCGAATACGGAGGGTCCAGTTGCATGTGGGGCTGCATAAAGGCTCCCCTGGGAGTTCAGTTGTACCCAAAGCCTTCCTTTGGGGGCACTTCTGGATGGTCGAATGGGGCTTGAAACGCATTTTCTGGAGACCGAGTTTTCAGTCTTCTGCCATGGTGGCTAGGGGTATATTTAGGGTTGCTCGTAAACAGTGAACAAGGAGGGTCCAGTTGCATGTGGGGCTGCATAAAGGCTCCCCTGGGGAGTTCAGATGTACCCAAAGCCTTCCTCTGGGAGCACTTTAGGATGGGCGAATTAGGCTTGTAACGCATTTTCTGGGGCCCGAGTTTTCAGTCGACTGCCAGGCGGGCCAGGGCTATATTTAGGGTTGCTGTGAAAGAGCGAATACGGAGGGTCCAGTTGCATGTGGGGCTGCGTTAAGGCTCCCCTGTGGAGTTCAGTTGTACCCAAAGCCTTCCTCTGGGGGCACTTTTGGATGGTCCAAGGGGAATCGCAATGCGTTTTCTGAGGCCCGCTTTTTCAGTCTTCTCCCACTGCGCCGAGGGTTATATTTAGGCTTGCGTTGAAAGAGTGAACCCGGAGGGTCCAGTTGCATGTGGGGCTGCATAAAGGCTCCCCTGGGGAGTTCACTTGTACCCAAAGCCTTCCTTTGGGGGCACTTTTAGATGGGCGAATGGGGCTCGTAACACATTTTCTGTGGCTCGAACTTTCAGTGGACTGCCAAGCGTGCCATGGCTATATTTAGGCTTGCGGTGAAAGAGTGAATCCGGAGGGTCCAGTTGCATGTGGGGCTGCATAAAGGCTCCCCTGGGGAGTTCAGTTGTACCCAAAGCCTTCCTTTGGGGGCACTTCTGCATGGTCCAAGGGGAATCGCAATGCGTTTTCTGAGGCCCGCTTTTTCAGTCTTCTCCCATTGCGCCGAGGGCTATATTTAGGCTTGCGGTGAAAGAGTGAACCCGGAGGGTCCAGTTGCATGTGGGGCTGCATAAAGGCTCCCCTGGGGAGTACAGATGTACCCAAAGCCTTCCTCTGGGGGCACTTTTGGAAGGTCGAATGGGGCTTGTAGCACGTTTTCTGGAGCCCGAGTTTTCAGTCTTCTGCCATGGTGGCTAGGGGTATATTTAGGGTTGCTCGTAAACAGTGAACAAGGAGGGTCCAGTTGCATGTGGGGCTGCATAAAGGCTCCCCTGGGGAGTTCACTTGTACCCAAAGCCTTCCTTTGGGGGCACTTCTGGATGGGCGAAAGGGGCGTGAAACGCTTTTTCTGTGGCCCGAGTTTTCAGGCTTCTGCCATGCTGGCTAGGGGTATATTTAGGGTTGCTCGTAAACAGTGAACAAGGAGGGTCCAGTTGCATGTGGGGCTGCGTTAAGGCTCCCCTGGGGAGTTCACTTGTACCCAAAGCCTTCCTTTGGGGGCACTTTTGGATGGGCGAATGGGGCTCGTAACACATTTTCTGTGGCTCGAACTTTCAGTCGACTGCCAGGCGTGCTAGGGCTATATTTAGGGTTGCTGTGAAAGAGTGAACCCGGAGGGTCCAGTTGCATGTGGGGCTGCGTAAAGACTCCCCTGGGGAGTTCACTTGTACCCAAAGCCTTCCTTTGGGGGCACTTCTGTATGGGTGAATGGGGCGTGAAACGCATTTTCTGGAGCCCGAGTTTTCAGTCTTCTGCCATGGTGGCCAGGGCTATATTTAGGGTTGCTGTGAAAGAGTGAACCCGGAGGGTCCAGTTGCATGTGGGCCTGCGTTAAGGCTCCCCTGGGGAGTTCAGTTGTACCCAAAGCCTTCCTCTGGGGGCACTTTTGGATGGGCGAATTAGGCTTGTATCGCATTTTCTGGGGCCCGAGTTTTCAGTCGACTGCCAGGCGGGCCAGGGCAATATTTAGGGTTGCTGTGAAAGAGCGAATACGGAGGGTCCAGTTGCATGTGGGGCTGCGTTAAGGCTCCCCTGTGGAGTTCAGTTGTACCCAAAGCCTTCCTTTGGGGGCACTTTTGGATGGGCTAATGGGGCTCGTAACACATTTTCTGTGGCTTGAACTTTCAGTGGACTGCCAGGCGTGCTAGGGCTATATTTAGGCTTGCGGTGAAAGAGTGAACAAGGAGGGTCCAGTTGCATGTGGGGCTGCGTAAAGGCTCCCCTGGGGAGTTCAGTTGTACCCAAAGCCTTCCTTTGGGGGCACTTCTGGATGGGCGAAAGCGGCTTGAAACGCTTTTTCTGTGGCCCGAGTTTTCAGTCTTCTGCCATGCTGGCTAGGGTTATATTTAGGCTTGCTATAAAGAGCGAACACGGAGGGTCCAGTTGCATGTGGGGCTGCGTAAAGGCTCCCCTGGGGAGTTCAGTTGTACCCAAAGCCTTCCTCTGGGGGCACTTTTGGATGGGCGAATTAGGCTTTTAACGCATTTTCTTGGGCCCGAGTTTTCAGACGACTGCCAGGCGGGCCAGGGCTCTATTTAGCGTTGCTGTGAAAGAGTGAACCCGGAGGGTCCAGTTGCATGTGGGGCTGCATAAAGGCTCCCCTGGGGAGTTCACTTGTACCCAAAGCCTTCCTCTGGGGGCACTTCTGGATGGTCGAATGGGGCTTGTAGCACGTTTTCTGGGGCCCGATTTTTCAGTCGTCTGCCATGCGGGCCAGGGCTATATTTAGTGTTGCTGTGAAAGAGCGAATACGGAGGGTCCAGTTGCATGTGGGGCTGCGTAAAGACTCCCCTGGGGAGTTCAGATGTACCCAAAGCCTTCCTCTGGGGGCACTTTTGGATGGGCGAATGGGGCTCGTAACACATTTTCTGTGGCTCGAACTTTCAGTGGACTGCCAGGCGTGCTAGGGCTATATTTAGGCTTGCGGTGAAAGAGTGAACCCGGAGGGTCCAGTTACATGTGGGACTGCATAAAGGCTCCCCTGGGGAGTTCACTTGTACCCAAAGCCTTCCTTTGGGGGCACTTCTGGATGGGCGAAAGGGGCTTGAAACGCTTTTTCTGTGGCCCAAGTTTTCAGTCTTCTGCCATGCTGGCTAGGGTTATATTTAGGGTTGCTGTAAAGAGCGAACATGGAGGGTCCAGTTGCATGTGGGGCTGCGTAAAGGCTCCCCTGGGGAGTTCAGATGTACCCAAAGCCTTCCTTTGGGGGCACTTTTGGATGGTCGAATGGGGCTCGTCACACATTTTCTGTGGCTCGAACTTTAAGTCGACTGCCAGGCGTGCTAGGGCTATATTAAGGCTTGCGGTGAAAGAGTGAACCCGGAGGGTCCAGTTGCATGTGGGGCTGCATAAAGGCTCCCCTGGGGAGTTCACTTGTACCGAAAGCCTTCCTTTGGGGGCACTTCTGGATGGGTGAATGGGGCGTGAAACGCATTTTCTGGAGCCCGAGTTTTCAGTCTTCTGCCTTGGTGGCCAGGGCTATATTTAGGGTTGCTGTGAAAGAGTGAACCCAGAGGGTCCAGTTGCATGTGGGGCTGCGTTAAGGCTCCCCTGGGGAGTTCAGTTGTACCCAAAGCCTTCCTCTGGGGGCACTTTTGGATGGGCGAATTAGGCTTGTAACGCATTTTCTGGGGCCCGAGTTTTCAGTCGACTGCCAGGCGGGCCAGGGCAATATTTAGGGTTGCTGTGAAAGAGCGAATACGGAGGGTCCAGTTGCATGTGGGGCTGCATAAAGGCTCCCCTGGGGAGTTCAGTTGTACCCAAAGCCTTCCTCTGAGGGCACTTTTGGATGGGCGAATTAGGCTTTTAACGCATTTTCTGAGGCCAGAGTTCTCACTCGATTGCCTGGCGTGCTAGGGCTATAGTTAGGCTTGCGGTGAAAGAGTGAACCCGGAGGGTCCAGTTGTATGTGGGGCTGCGTAAAGGCTCCCCTGGGGAGTTCAGTTGTACCCAAAGCCTTCCTCTGGGGGCACTTTTGGATGGGCGAATTAGGCTTTTAATGCATTTTCTGGGGCCGAGTTTTCAGTCGACTGCCAGGCGTGCTAGGGCTATATTTAGGGTTGCTGTGAAAGAGCGAACACGGAGGGTCCAGTTGCATGTGGGGCTGCATAAAGGCTCCCCTGGGGAGTTCAGTTGTACCCAAAGCCTTCCTTTGGGGGCACTTTTGGATGGTCCAAGGGGAATCGCAATGCGTTTTCTGAGGCCCGCTTTTTCAGTCTTCTCCCATTGCGCCGAGGGCTATATTTAGGCTTGCGGTGAAAGAGTGAACCCGGAGGGTCCAGTTGCATGTGGGGCTGCATAAAGGCTCCCCTGGGGAGTACAGATGTACCCAAAGCCTTCCTCTGGGGGCACTTTTGGAAGGTCGAATGGGGCTTGTAGCACGTTTTCTGTGGCCCGATTTTTCAGTCGTCTGCCAGGCGGGCCAGGGATATATATAGGGTTGCTGTGAAAGAGCGAATACGGAGGGTCCAGTTGCATGTGGGGCTGCATAAAGGCTCCCCTGGGGAGTTCACTTGTACCCAAAGCCTTCCTTTGGGGGCACTTCTGGATGGGCGAAAGGGGCTTGAAACTCTTTTTCTGTGGCCCGAGTTTTCAGTCTTCTGCCATGCTGGCTAGGGTTATATTTAGGGTTGCTGTGAAAGAGCGAACACGGAGGGTCCAGTTGCATGTGGGGCTGCGTAAAGACTCCCCTGGGGAGTTCAGATGTACCCAAAGCCTTCCTCTGGGGGCACTTTTGGATGGGCGAATGGGGCTCGTGACACATTTTCTGTGGCTCGAACTTTCAGTGGACTGCCAGGCGTGCTAGGGCTATATTTAGGCTTGCAGTGAAAGAGTGAACCCGGAGGGTCCAGTTGCATGTGGGGCTGCATAAAGGCTCCCCTGTGGAGTTCAGTTGTACCCAAAGCCTTCCTCTGGGGGCACTTTTGGATGGGCGAATTAGGCTTTTAACGCATTTTCTGGGGCCATAGTTTTCAGTCGACTGCCAGGCGGGCCAGGGCTATATTTAGCGTTGCTGTGAAAGAGTGAACCCGGAGGGTCCAGTTGCATGTGGGGCTGCATAAAGGCTCCCCTGGGGAGTTCACTTGTACCCAAAGCCTTCCTTTGGGGGCACTTTTGGATGGTCGACTGGGGCTTGTAACACGTTTTCTGGGGCCCGATTTTTCAGTCGTCTGCCATGCGGGCCAGGGTTATATTTAGGGTTGCTGTGAAAGAGCGAATACGGAGGGTCCAGTTGCATGTGGGGCTGCATAAAGGCTCCCCTGGGAGTTCAGTTGTACCCAAAGCCTTCCTTTGGGGGCACTTCTGGATGGTCGAATGGGGCTTGAAACGCATTTTCTGGAGACCGAGTTTTCAGTCTTCTGCCATGGTGGCTAGCGGTATATTTAGGGTTGCTCGTAAACAGTGAACAAGGAGGGTCCAGTTGCATGTGGGGCTGCATAAAGGCTCCCCTGGGGAGTTCAGATGTACCCAAAGCCTTCCTCTGGGAGCACTTTAGGATGGGCGAATTAGGCTTGTAACGCATTTTCTGGGGCCCGAGTTTTCAGTCGACTGCCAGGCGGGCCAGGGCTATATTTAGGGTTGCTGTGAAAGAGCGAATACGGAGGGTCCAGTTGCATGTGGGGCTGCGTTAAGGCTCCCCTGTGGAGTTCAGTTGTACCCAAAGCCTTCCTCTGGGGGCACTTTTGGATGGTCCAAGGGGAATCGCAATGCGTTTTCTGAGGCCCGCTTTTTCAGTCTTCTCCCACTGCGCCGAGGGTTATATTTAGGCTTGCGTTGAAAGAGTGAACCCGGAGGGTCCAGTTGCATGTGGGGCTGCATAAAGGCTCCCCTGGGGAGTTCACTTGTACCCAAAGCCTTCCTTTGGGGGCACTTTTGGATGGGCGAATGGGGCTCGTAACACATTTTCTGTGGCTCGAACTTTCAGTGGACTGCCAAGCGTGCCATGGCTATATTTAGGCTTGCGGTGAAAGAGTGAATCCGGAGGGTCCAGTTGCATGTGGGGCTGCATAAAGGCTCCCCTGGGGAGTTCAGTTGTACCCAAAGCCTTCCTTTGGGGGCACTTCTGCATGGTCCAAGGGGAATCGCAATGCGTTTTCTGAGGCCCGCTTTTTCAGTCTTCTCCCATTGCGCCGAGGGCTATATTTAGGCTTGCGGTGAAAGAGTGAACCCGGAGGGTCCAGTTGCATGTGGGGCTGCATAAAGGCTCCCCTGGGGAGTACAGATGTACCCAAAGCCTTCCTCTGGGGGCACTTTTGGAAGGTCGAATGGGGCTTGTAGCACGTTTTCTGTGGCCCGATTTTTCAGTCGTCTGCCAGGCGGGCCAGGGCTATATTTAGGGTTGCTGTGAAAGAGCGAATACGGAGGGTCCAGTTGCATGTGGGGCTGCATAAAGGCTCCCCTGGGGAGTTCACTTGTACCCAAAGCCTTCCTTTGGGGGCACTTCTTGATGGGCGAAAGGGGCTTGAAACGCTTTTTCTGTGGCCCGAGTTTTCAGTCTTCTGCCATGCTGGCTAGGGTTATATTTAGGGTTGCTGTGAAAGAGCGAACACGGAGGGTCCAGTTGCATGTGGGGCTGCGTAAAGACTCCCCTGGGGAGTTCAGATGTACCCAAAGCCTTCCTCTGGGGGCACTTTTGGATGGGCGAATGGGGCTCGTGACACATTTTCTGTGGCTCGAACTTTCAGTGGACTGCCAGGCGTGCTAGGGCTATATTTAGGCTTGCAGTGAAAGAGTGAACCCGGAGGGTCCAGTTGCATGTGGGGCTGCATAAAGGCTCCCCTGGGGAGTTCAGTTGTACCCAAAGCCTTCCTCTGGGGGCACTTTTGGATGGGCGAATTAGGCTTTTAACGCATTTTCTGGGGCCATAGTTTTCAGTCGACTGCCAGGCGGGCCAGGGCTATATTTAGCGTTGCTGTGAAAGAGTGAACCCGGACGGTCCAGTTGCATGTGGGGCTGCATAAAGGCTCCCCTGGGGAGTTCACTTGTACCCAAAGCCTTCCTTTGGGGGCACTTTTGGATGGTCGACTGGGGCTTGTAGCACGTTTTCTGGGGCCCGATTTTTCAGTCGTCTGCCATGCGGGCCAGGGTTATATTTAGGGTTGCTGTGAAAGAGCGAATACGGAGGGTCCAGTTGCATGTGGGGCTGCATAAAGGCTCCCCTGGGAGTTCAGTTGTACCCAAAGCCTTCCTTTGGGGGCACTTCTGGATGGTCGAATGGGGCTTGAAACGCATTTTCTGGAGACCGAGTTTTCAGTCTTCTGCCATGGTGGCTAGGGGTATATTTAGGGTTGCTCGTAAACAGTGAACAAGGAGGGTCCAGTTGCATGTGGGGCTGCATAAAGGCTCCCCTGGGGAGTTCAGATGTACCCAAAGCCTTCCTCTGGGAGCACTTTAGGATGGGCGAATTAGGCTTGTAACGCATTTTCTGGGGCCCGAGTTTTCAGTCGACTGCCAGGCGGGCCAGGGCTATATTTAGGGTTGCTGTGAAAGAGCGAATACGGAGGGTCCAGTTGCATGTGGGGCTGCGTTAAGGCTCCCCTGTGGAGTTCAGTTGTACCCAAAGCCTTCCTCTGGGGGCACTTTTGGATGGTCCAAGGGGAATCGCAATGCGTTTTCTGAGGCCCGCTTTTTCAGTCTTCTCCCACTGCGCCGAGGGCTATATTTAGGCTTGCGTTGAAAGAGTGAACCCGGAGGGTCCAGTTGCATGTGGGGCTGCATAAAGGCTCCCCTGGGGAGTTCACTTGTACCCAAAGCCTTCCTTTGGGGGCACTTCTGGATGGGCGAATGGGGCTTGAAACACATTTTCTGGAGCCCGAGTTTTCAGTCTTCTGCCATGGTGGCTAGGGGTATATTTAGGGTTGCTCGTAAACAGTGAACAAGGAGGGTCCAGTTGCATGTGGGGCTGCATAAAGGCTCCCCTGGGGAGTTCACTTGTACCCAAAGCCTTCCTTTGGGGGCACTTCTGGATGGGCGAAAGGGGCTTGAAACGCTTTTTCTGTGGCCCGAGTTTTCAGTCTTCTGACATGCTGGCTAGAGTTATATTTAGAGTTGCTATAAAGAGCGAACACGGAGGGTCCAGTTGCATGTGGGGCTGCGTTAAGGCTCCCCTGGGGAGTTCAGATGTACCCAAAGCCTTCCTTTGGGGGCACTTTTGGATGGTCGAATGGGGCTCGTAACACATTTTCTGTGGCTCGAACTTTCAGTCGACTGCCAGGCGTGCTAGGGCTATATTTAGGGTTGCTGTGAAAGAGTGAACCCGGAGGGTCCAGTTGCATGTGGGGCTGCGTAAAGGCTCCCCTGGGGAGTTCACTTGTACCCAAAGCCTTCCTTTGGGGGCACTTCTGGATGGGTGAATGGGGCGTGAAACGCATTTTCTGGAGCCCAAGTTTTCAGTCTTCTGCCATGGTGGCCAGGGCTATATTTAGGGTTGCTGTGAAAGAGTGAACCCGGAGGGTCCAGTTGCATGTGGGGCCGCGTTAAGGCTCCCCTGGGGAGTTCAGTTGTACCCAAAGCCTTCCTCTGGGGGCACTTTAGGATGGGCGAATTAGGCTTGTAACGCATTTTCTGGGGCCCGAGTTTTCAGTCGACTGCCAGGCGGGCCAGGGCTATATTTAGGGTTGCTGTGAAAGAGCGAATACGGAGGGTCCAGTTGCATGTGGGGCTGCGTTAAGGCTCCCCTGTGGAGTTCAGTTGTACCCAAAGCCTTCCTTTGGGGGCACTTTTGGATGGGCGAATGGGGCTCGTAACACATTTTCTGTGGCTTGAACTTTCAGTGGACTGCCAGGCGTGCTAGGGCTATATTTAGGCTTGCGGTGAAAGAGTGAACCCGGAGGGTCCAGTTGCATGTGGGGCTGCGTAAAGGCTCCCCTGGGGAGTTCAGTTCTACCCAAAGCCTTCCTTTGGGGGCACTTCTGGATGGGCGAAAGCGGCTTGAAACGCTTTTTCTGTGGCCCGAGTTTTCAGTCTTCTGCCATGATGGCCAGGGTTATATTTAGGGTTGCTATAAAGAGCGAACACGGAGGGTCCAGTTGCATGTGGGGCTGCGTAAAGGCTCCCCTGGGGAGTTCAGTTGTACCCAAAGCCTTCCTTTGGGGGCACTTCTGGATGGGTGAATGGGGCGTGAAACGCATTTTCTGGGGCCTGAGTTTTCAGTCGACTGCCAGGCGGGCCAGGGCTATATTTAGGGTTGCTGTGAAAGAGCGAATACGGAGGGTCCAGTTGCATGTGGGGCTGCGTTAAGGCTCCCCTGTGGAGTTCAGTTGTACCCAAAGCCTTCCTTTGGGGGCACTTTTGGATGGGCGAATGGGGCCCGTAACACATTTTCTGTGGCTTGAACTTTCAGTGGACTGCCAGGCGTGCTAGGGCTATATTTAGGCTTGCGGTGAAAGAGTGAACCCGGAGGGTCCAGTTGCATGTGGGGCTGCGTAAAGGCTCCCCTGGGGAGTTCACTTGTACCCAAAGCCTTCCTTTGGGGGCACTTCTGGATGGGCGAAAGGGGCTTGAAACCCTTTTTCTGTGGCCCGAGTTTTCAGTATTCTGCCATGCTGGCTAGGGTTATATTTAGGGTTGCTGTGAAAGAGCGAACACGGAGGGTCCAGTTGCATGTGGGGCTGCGTAAAGGCTCCCCTCGGGAGTTCAGATGTACCCAAAGCCTTCCTCTGGGGGCACTTTTGGATGGGCGAATGGGGCTTGTAACACATTTTCTGTGGCTCGAACTTTCAGTGGACTGCCAGGCGTGCTAGGGCTATATTTAGGCTTGCGGTGAAAGAGTGAACCCGGAGGGTCCAGTTGCATGTGGGGCTGCATAAAGGCTCCCCTGGGGAGTTCAGTTGTACCCAAAGCCTTCCTTTGGGGGCACTTCTGGATGGTCGAATGGGGCTTGAAACGCATTTTCTGGAGCCCGAGTTTTCAGTCTTCTGCCATGGTGGCTAGGGGTATATTTAGGGTTGCTCGTAAACAGTGAACAAGGAGGGTCCAGTTGCATGTGGGGCTGCGTAAAGGCTCCCCTGGGGAGTTCAGTTGTACCCAAAGCCTTCCTTTGGGGGCACTTCTGGATGGGCGAAAGCGGCTTGAAACGCTTTTTCTGTGGCCCGAGTTTTCAGTCTTCTGCCATGCTGGCTAGGGTTATATTTAGGGTTGCTATAAAGAGCGAACACGGAGGGTCCAGTTCCATGTGGGGCTGCGTAAAGGCTCCCCTGGGGAGTTCAGTTGTACCCAAAGCCTTCCTCTGGGGGCACTTTTGGATGGGCGAATTAGGCTTTTAACGCATTTTCTTGGGCCCGAGTTTTCAGTCGACTGCCAGGCGGGCCAGGGCTATATTTAGGGTTGCTGTGAAAGAGCGAATACGGAGGGTCCAGTTGCATGTGGGGCTGCGTTAAGGCTCCCCTGTGGAGTTCAGTTGTACCCAAAGCCTTCCTCTGGGGGCACTTTTGGATGGGCGAATTAGGCTTTTAACGCATTTTCTGGGTCCCGAGTTTTCAGTCGACTGCCAGGCGGGCCAAGGCTATATTTAGGGTTGCTGTGAAAGAGTGAACCCGGAGGGTCCAGTTGCATGTGGGGCTGCATAAAGGCTCCCCTGGGGAGTTCACTTGTACCCAAAGCCTTCCTCTGGGGGCACTTTTGGATGGTCGAATGGGGCTTGTAGCACGTTTTCTGGGGCCCGATATTTCAGTCGTCTGCCATGCGGGCCAGGGTTATATTTAGGGTTGCTGTGAAAGAGCGAATACGGAGGGTCCAGTTGCATGTGGGGCTGCATAAATGCTCCCCTGGGGAGTTCAGTTGTACCCAAAGCCTTCCTCTGGGGGCACTTTTGGATGGTCCAAGGGGAATCGCAATGCGTTTTCTGAGGCCCGCTTTTTCAGTCTTCTCCCACTGCGCCGAGGGCTATATTTAGGCTTGCGTTGAAAGAGTGAACCCGGAGGGTCCAGTTGCATGTGGGGCTGCGTAAAGGCTCCCCTGGGGAGTTCACTTGTACCCAAAGCCTTCCTTTGGGGGCACTTTTGGATGGGCGAATGGGGCTCGTAACACATTTTCTGTGGCTCGAACTTTCAGTGGACTGCCAAGCGTGCCATGGCTATATTTAGGCTTGCGGTGAAAGAGTGAATCCGGAGGGTCCAGTTGCATGTGGGGCTGCATAAAGGCTCCCCTGGGGAGTTCACTTGTACCCAAAGCCTTCCTTTGGGGGCACTTCTGGATGGGCGAATGGGGCTTGAAACACATTTTCTGGAGCCCGAGTTTTCAGTCTTCTGCCATGGTGGCTAGGGGTATATTTAGGGTTGCTCGTAAACAGTGAACAAGGAGGGTCCAGTTGCATGTGGGGCTGCATAAAGGCTCCCCTGGGGAGTTCACTTGTACCCAAAGCCTTCCTTTGGGGGCACTTCTGGATGGGCGAAAGGGGCTTGAAACGCTTTTTCTGGAGACCGAGTTTTCAGTCTTCTGACATGCTGGCTAGAGTTATATTTAGAGTTGCTATAAAGAGCGAACACGGAGGGTCCAGTTGCATGTGGGGCTGCGTTAAGGCTCCCCTGGGGAGTTCAGTTGTACCCAAAGCCTTCCTCTGGGGGCACTTTTGGATGGGCGAATTAGGCTTTTAACGCATTTTCTGGGTCCCGAGTTTTCAGTCGACTGCCAGGCGGGCCAAGGCTATATTTAGGGTTGCTGTGAAAGAGTGAACCCGGAGGGTCCAGTTGCATGTGGGGCTGCATAAAGGCTCCCCTGGGGAGTTCACTTGTACCCAAAGCCTTCCTCTGGGGGCACTTTTGGATGGTCGAATGGGGCTTGTAGCACGTTTTCTGGGGCCCGATATTTCAGTCGTCTGCCATGCGGGCCAGGGTTATATTTAGGGTTGCTGTGAAAGAGCGAATACGGAGGGTCCAGTTGCATGTGGGGCTGCATAAATGCTCCCCTGGGGAGTTCACTTGTATCCAAAGCCTTCCTTTGGGGGCACTTTTGGATGGTCCAAGGGGAATCGCAATGCGTTTTCTGAGGCCCGCTTTTTCAGTCTTCTCCCACTGCGCCGAGGGCTATATTTAGGCTTGCGTTGAAAGAGTGAACCCGGAGGGTCCAGTTGCATGTGGGGCTGCGTAAAGGCTCCCCTGGGGAGTTCACTTGTACCCAAAGCCTTCCTTTGGGGGCACTTTTGGATGGGCGAATGGGGCTCGTAACACATTTTCTGTGGCTCGAACTTTCAGTGGACTGCCAAGCGTGCCATGGCTATATTTAGGCTTGCGGTGAAAGAGTGAATCCGGAGGGTCCAGTTGCATGTGGGGCTGCATAAAGGCTCCCCTGGGGAGTTCACTTGTACCCAAAGCCTTCCTTTGGGGGCACTTCTGGATGGGCGAATGGGGCTTGAAACACATTTTCTGGAGCCCGAGTTTTCAGTCTTCTGCCATGGTGGCTAGGGGTATATTTAGGGTTGCTCGTAAACAGTGAACAAGGAGGGTCCAGTTGCATGTGGGGCTGCATAAAGGCTCCCCTGGGGAGTTCACTTGTACCCAAAGCCTTCCTTTGGGGGCACTTCTGGATGGGCGAAAGGGGCTTGAAACGCTTTTTCTGTGGCCCGAGTTTTCAGTCTTCTGACATGCTGGCTAGAGTTATATTTAGAGTTGCTATAAAGAGCGAACACGGAGGGTCCAGTTGCATGTGGGGCTGCGTTAAGGCTCCCCTGGGGAGTTCAGATGTACCCAAAGCCTTCCTTTGGGGGCACTTTTGGATTGTCGAATGGGGCTCGTAACACATTTTCTGTGGCTCGAACTTTCAGTCGACTGCCAGGCGTGCTAGGGCTATATTTAGGGTTGCTGTGAAAGAGTGAACCTGGAGGGTCCAGTTGCATGTGGGGCTGCGTAAAGGCTCCCCTGGGGAGTTCACTTGTACCCAAAGCCTTCCTTTGGGGGCACTTCTGGATGGGTGAATGGGGCGTGAAACGCATTTTCTGGAGCCCAAGTTTTCAGTCTTCTGCCATGGTGGCCAGGGCTATATTTAGGGTTGCTGTGAAAGAGTGAACCCGGAGGGTCCAGTTGCATGTGGGGCCGCGTTAAGGCTCCCCTGGGGAGTTCAGTTGTACCCAAAGCCTTCCTCTGGGGGCACTTTAGGATGGGCGAATTAGGCTTGTAACGCATTTTCTGGGGCCCGAGTTTTCAGTCGACTGCCAGGCGGGCCAGGGCTATATTTAGGGTTGCTGTGAAAGAGCGAATACGGAGGGTCCAGTTGCATGTGGGGCTGCGTTAAGGCTCCCCTGTGGAGTTCAGTTGTACCCAAAGCCTTCCTTTGGGGGCACTTTTGGATGGGCGAATGGGGCTCGTAACACATTTTCTGTGGCTTGAACTTTCAGTGGACTGCCAGGCGTGCTAGGGCTATATTTAGGCTTGCGGTGAAAGAGTGAACCCGGAGGGTCCAGTTGCATGTGGGGCTGCGTAAAGGCTCCCCTGGGGAGTTCAGTTGTACCCAAAGCCTTCCTTTGGGGGCACTTCTGGATGGGCGAAAGCGGCTTGAAACGCTTTTTCTGTGGCCCGAGTTTTCAGTCTTCTGCCATGCTGGCCAGGGTTATATTTAGGGTTGCTATAAAGAGCGAACACGGAGGGTCCAGTTGCATGTGGGGCTGCGTAAAGGCTCCCCTGGGGAGTTCAGTTGTACCCAAAGCCTTCCTTTGGGGGCACTTCTGGATGGGTGAATGGGGCGTGAAACGCATTTTCTGGGGCCTGAGTTTTCAGTCGACTGCCAGGCGGGCCAGGGCTATATTTAGGGTTGCTGTGAAAGAGCGAATACGGAGGGTCCAGTTGCATGTGGGGCTGCGTTAAGGCTCCCCTGTGGAGTTCAGTTGTACCCAAAGCCTTCCTTTGGGGGCACTTTTGGATGGGCGAATGGGGCCCGTAACACATTTTCTGTGGCTTGAACTTTCAGTGGACTGCCAGGCGTGCTAGGGCTATATTTAGGCTTGCGGTGAAAGAGTGAACCCGGAGGGTCCAGTTGCATGTGGGGCTGCGTAAAGGCTCCCCTGGGGAGTTCACTTGTACCCAAAGCCTTCCTTTGGGGGCACTTCTGGATGGGCGAAAGGGGCTTGAAACCCTTTTTCTGTGGCCCGAGTTTTCAGTCTTCTGCCATGCTGGCTAGGGTTATATTTAGGGTTGCTGTGAAAGAGCGAACACGGAGGGTCCAGTTGCATGTGGGGCTGCGTAAAGACTCCCCTGGGGAGTTCAGATGTACCCAAAGCCTTCCTCTGGGGGCACTTTTGGATGGGCGAATGGGGCTTGTAACACATTTTCTGTGGCTCGAACTTTCAGTGGACTGCCAGGCGTGCTAGGGCTATATTTAGGCTTGCGGTGAAAGAGTGAACCCGGAGGGTCCAGTTGCATGTGGGGCTGCATAAAGGCTCCCCTGGGGAGTTCAGTTGTACCCAAAGCCTTCCTTTGGGGGCACTTCTGGATGGTCGAATGGGGATTGAAACGCATTTTCTGGAGCCCGAGTTTTCAGTCTTCTGCCATGGTGGCTAGGGGTATATTTAGGGTTGCTCGTAAACAGTGAACAAGGAGGGTCCAGTTGCATGTGGGGCTGCGTAAAGGCTCCCCTGGGGAGTTCACTTGTACCCAAAGCCTTCCTTTGGGGGCACTTCTGGATGGGCGAAAGCGGCTTGAAACGCTTTTTCTGTGGCCCGAGTTTTCAGTCTTCTGCCATGCTGGCTAGGGTTATATTTAGGGTTGCTATAAAGAGCGAACACGGAGGGTCCAGTTGCATGTGGGGCTGCGTAAAGGCTCCCCTGGGGAGTTCAGTTGTACCCAAAGCCTTCCTTTGGGGGCACTTTTGGATGGGCGAATTAGGCTTTTAACGCATTTTCTTGGGCCCGAGTTTTCAGTCGACTGCCAGGCGGGCCAGGGCTATATTTAGGGTTGCTGTGAAAGAGCGAATACGGAGGGTCCAGTTGCATGTGGGGCTGCGTTAAGGCTCCCCTGGGGAGTTCAGTTGTACCCAAAGCCTTCCTCTGGGGGCACTTTTGGATGGGCGAATTAGGCTTTTAACGCATTTTCTGGGTCCCGAGTTTTCAGTCGACTGCCAGGCGGGCCAAGGCTATATTTAGGGTTGCTGTGAAAGAGTGAACCCGGAGGGTCCAGTTGCATGTGGGGCTGCATAAAGGCTCCCCTGGGGAGTTCACTTGTACCCAAAGCCTTCCTCTGGGGGCACTTTTGGATGGTCGAATGGGGCTTGTAGCACGTTTTCTGGGGCCCGATATTTCAGTCGTCTGCCATGCGGGCCAGGGTTATATTTAGGGTTGCTGTGAAAGAGCGAATACGGAGGGTCCAGTTGCATGTGGGGCTGCATAAATGCTCCCCTGGGGAGTTCAGTTGTACCCAAAGCCTTCCTTTGGGGGCACTTTTGGATGGGCGAATGGGGCTCGTAACACATTTTCTGTGGCTCGAACTTTCAGTGGACTGCCAGGCGTGCTAGGGCTATATTTAGGCTTGCGGTGAAAGAGTGAACCCGGAGGGTCCAGTTGCATGTGGGGCTGCATAAAGGCTCCCCTGGGGAGTTCACTTGTACCCAAAGCCTTCCTTTGGGGGCACTTCTGGATGGGCGAAAGGGGCTTGAAACGCTTTTTCTGTGGCCCGAGTTTTCAGTCTTCTGCCATGCTGGCTAGGGTTATATTTAGGGTTGCTATAAAGAGCGAACACGGAGGGTCCAGTTGCATGTGGGGCTGCGTTAAGGCTCCCCTGGGGAGTTCAGTTGTACCCAAAGCCTTCCTCTGGGGGCACTTTTGGATGGGCGAATTAGGCTTGTAACGCATTTTCTGGGGCCCGAGTTTTCAGTCGACTGCCAGGCGGGCCAGGGCAATATTTAGGGTTGCTGTGAAAGAGCGAATACGGAGGGTCCAGTTGCATGTGGGGCTGCGTAAAGGCTCCCCTGGGGAGTTCAGTTGTACCCAAAGCCTTCCTCTGAGGGCACTTTTGGATGGGCGAATTAGGCTTTTAACGCATTTTCTGAGGCCCGAGTTTTCACTCGATTGCCTGGCGTGCTAGGGCTATATTTAGGCTTGCGGTGAAAGAGTGAACCCGGAGGGTCCAGTTGTATGTGGGGCTGCGTAAAGGCTCCCCTGGGGAGTTCAGTTGTACCCAAAGCCTTCCTCTGGGGGCACTTTTGGATGGGCGAATTAGGCTTTTAATGCATTTTCTGGGGCCGAGTTTTCAGTCGACTGCCAGGCGTGCTAGGGCTATATTTAGGGTTGCTGTGAAAGAGCGAACACGGAGGGTCCAGTTGCATGTGGGGCTGCATAAAGGCTCCCCTGGGGAGTTCAGTTGTACCCAAAGCCTTCCTTTGGGGGCACTTTTGGATGGTCCAAGGGGAATCGCAATGCGTTTTCTGAGGCCCGCTTTTTCAGTCTTCTCCCATTGCGCCGAGGGCTATATTTAGGCTTGCGGTGAAAGAGTGAACCCGGAGGGTCCAGTTGCATGTGGGGCTGCATAAAGGCTCCCCTGGGGAGTACAGATGTACCCAAAGCCTTCCTCTGGGGGCACTTTTGGAAGGTCGAATGGGGCTTGTAGCACGTTTTCTGTTGCCCGATTTTTCAGTCGTCTGCCAGGCGGGCCAGGGCTATATTTAGGGTTGCTGTGAAAGAGCGAATACGGAGGGTCCAGTTGCATGTGGGGCTGCGTAAAGGCTCCCCTGGGGAGTTCATTTGTACCCAAAGCCTTCCTTTGGGGGCACTTCTGGATGGGCGAAAGGGGCTTGAAACGCTTTTTCTGTGGCCCGAGTTTTCAGTCTTCTGCCATGCTGGCTAGGGTTATATTTAGGGTTGCTATAAAGAGCGAACACGGAGGGTCCAGTTGCATGTAGGGCTGCGTAAAGACTCCCCTGGGGAGTTCAGTTGTACCCAAAGCCTTCCTCTGGGGGCACTTTTGGATGGTCAAATGGGGCTTGTAGCACGTTTTCTGGGGCCCGATTTTTCAGTCGTCTGCCATGCGGACCAGGGTTATATTTAGGGTTGCTGTGAAAGAGCGAATACGGAGGGTCCAGTTGCATGTGGGGCTGCATAAATGCTCCCCTGGGGAGTTCAGTTGTACCCAAAGCCTTCCTTTGGGGGCACTTTTGGATGGGCGAATGGGGCTCGTAACACATTTTCTGTGGCTAGAACTTTCAGTGGACTGCCAGGCGTGCTAGGGCTATATTTAGGCTTGCGGTGAAAGAGTGAACCCGGAGGGTCCAGTTGCATGTGGGGCTGCGTAAAGGCTCCCCTGGGGAGTTCAGTTGTACCGAAAGCCTTCCTTTGGGGGCACTTTTGGATGGTCGACTGGGGCTTGTAGCACCTTTTCTGGGGCCCAATTTTTCAGTCGTCTGCCATGCGGGCCAGGGTTATATTTAGGGTTGCTGTGAAAGAGCGAATACGGAGGGTCCAGTTGCATGTGGGGCTGCGTAAAGGCTCCCCTGGGGAGTTCAGTTGTACCCAAAGCCTTCCTCTGAGGGCACTTTTGGATGGGCGAATTAGGCTTTTAACGCATTTTCTGAGGCCCGAGTTTTCACTCGATTGCCTGGCGTGCTAGGGCTATATTTAGGCTTGCGGTGAAAGAGTGAACCCGGAGGGTCCAGTTGTATGTGGGGCTGCGTAAAGGCTCCCCTGGGGAGTTCAGTTGTACCCAAAGCCTTCCTCTGGGGGCACTTTTGGATGGGCGAATTAGGCTTTTAATGCATTTTCTGGGGCCGAGTTTTCAGTCGACTGCCAGGCGTGCTAGGGCTATATTTAGGGTTGCTGTGAAAGAGCGAATACGGAAGGTCCAGTTGCATGTGGGGCTGCATAAAGGCTCCCCTGGGGAGTTCAGTTGTACCCAAAGCCTTCCTTTGGGGGCACTTTTGGATGGTCCAAGGGGAATCGCAATGCGTTTTCTGAGGCCCGCTTTTTCAGTCTTCTCCCATTGCGCCGAGGGCTATATTTAGGCTTGCGGTGAAAGAGTGAACCCGGAGGGTCCAGTTGCATGTGGGGCTGCATAAAGGCTCCCCTGGGGAGTACAGATGTACCCAAAGCCTTCCTCTGGGGGCACTTTTGGAAGGTCGAATGGGGCTTGTAGCACGTTTTCTGGGGCCCGATATTGCAGTCGTCTGCCATGCGGGCCAGGGTTATATTTAGGGTTGCTGTGAAAGAGCGAATACGGAGGGTCCAGTTGCATGTGGGGCTGCATAAAGGCTCCCCTGGGGAGTTCACTTGTACCCAAAGCCTTCCTTTGGGGGCACTTCTTGATGGGCGAAAGGGGCTTGAAACGCTTTTTCTGTGGCCCGAGTTTTCAGTCTTCTGCCATGCTGGCTAGGGTTATATTTAGGGTTGCTGTGAAAGAGCGAACACTGAGGGTCCAGTTGCATGTGGGGCTGCGTTAAGGCTCCCCTGGGGAGTTCAGTTGTACCCAAAGCCTTCCTTTGGGGGCACTTTTGGATGGGCGAATTAGGCTTTTAACGCATTTTCTTGGGCCCGAGTTTTCAGTCGACTGCCAGGCGGGCCAGGACTATATTTAGGGTTGCTGTGAAAGAGCGAATACGGAGGGTCCAGTTGCATGTGGGGCTGCGTTAAGGCTCCCCTGGGGAGTTCAGTTGTACCCAAAGCCTTCCTCTGGGGGCACTTTTGGATGGGCGAATTAGGCTTTTAACGCATTTTCTGGGTCCCGAGTTTTCAGTCGACTGCCAGGCGGGCCAAGGCTATATTTAGGGTTGCTGTGAAAGAGTGAACCCGGAGGGTCCAGTTGCATGTGGGGCTGCATAAAGGCTCCCCTGGGGAGTTCACTTGTACCCAAAGCCTTCCTCTGGGGGCACTTTTGGATGGTCGAATGGGGCTTGTAGCACGTTTTCTGGGGCCCGATATTTCAGTCGTCTGCCATGCGGGCCAGGGTTATATTTAGGGTTGCTGTGAAAGAGCGAATACGGAGGGTCCAGTTGCATGTGGGGCTGCATAAATGCTCCCCTGGGGAGTTCAGTTGTACCCAAAGCCTTCCTTTGGGGGCACTTTTGGATGGGCGAATGGGGCTCGTAACACATTTTCTGTGGCTCGAACTTTCAGTGGACTGCCAGGCGTGCTAGGGCTATATTTAGGCTTGCGGTGAAAGAGTGAACCCGGAGGGTCCAGTTGCATGTGGGGCTGCATAAAGGCTCCCCTGGGGAGTTCACTTGTACCCAAAGCCTTCCTTTGGGGGCACTTCTGGATGGGCGAAAGGGGCTTGAAACGCTTTTTCTGTGGCCCGAGTTTTCAGTCTTCTGCCATGCTGGCTAGGGTTATATTTAGGGTTGCTATAAAGAGCGAACACGGAGGGTCCAGTTGCATGTGGGGCTGCGTTAAGGCTCCCCTGGGGAGTTCAGTTGTACCCAAAGCCTTCCTCTGGGGGCACTTTTGGATGGGCGAATTAGGCTTGTAACGCATTTTCTGGGGCCCGAGTTTTCAGTCGACTGCCAGGCGGGCCAGGGCAATATTTAGGGTTGCTGTGAAAGAGCGAATACGGAGGGTCCAGTTGCATGTGGGGCTGCGTAAAGGCTCCCCTGGGGAGTTCAGTTGTACCCAAAGCCTTCCTCTGGGGGCACTTTTGGATGGGCGAATTAGGCTTTTAATGCATTTTCTGGGGCCGAGTTTTCAGTCGACTGCCAGGCGTGCTAGGGCTATATTTAGGGTTGCTGTGAAAGAGCGAACACGGAGGGTCCAGTTGCATGTGGGGCTGCATAAAGGCTCCCCTGGGGAGTTCAGTTGTACCCAAAGCCTTCCTTTGGGGGCACTTTTGGATGGTCCAAGGGGAATCGCAATGCGTTTTCTGAGGCCCGCTTTTTCAGTCTTCTCCCATTGCGCCGAGGGCTATATTTAGGCTTGCGGTGAAAGAGTGAACCCGGAGGGTCCAGTTGCATGTGGGGCTGCATAAAGGCTCCCCTGGGGAGTACAGATGTACCCAAAGCCTTCCTCTGGGGGCACTTTTGGAAGGTCGAATGGGGCTTGTAGCACGTTTTCTGTTGCCCGATTTTTCAGTCGTCTGCCAGGCGGGCCAGGGCTATATTTAGGGTTGCTGTGAAAGAGCGAATACGGAGGGTCCAGTTGCATGTGGGGCTGCGTAAAGGCTCCCCTGGGGAGTTCATTTGTACCCAAAGCCTTCCTTTGGGGGCACTTCTGGATGGGCGAAAGGGGCTTGAAACGCTTTTTCTGTGGCCCGAGTTTTCAGTCTTCTGCCATGCTGGCTAGGGTTATATTTAGGGTTGCTATAAAGAGCGAACACGGAGGGTCCAGTTGCATGTAGGGCTGCGTAAAGACTCCCCTGGGGAGTTCAGTTGTACCCAAAGCCTTCCTCTGGGGGCACTTTTGGATGGTCGAATGGGGCTTGTAGCACGTTTTCTGGGGCCCGATTTTTCAGTCGTCTGCCATGCGGACCAGGGTTATATTTAGGGTTGCTGTGAAAGAGCGAATACGGAGGGTCCAGTTGCATGTGGGGCTGCATAAATGCTCCCCTGGGGAGTTCAGTTGTACCCAAAGCCTTCCTTTGGGGGCACTTTTGGATGGGCGAATGGGGCTCGTAACACATTTTCTGTGGCTAGAACTTTCAGTGGACTGCCAGGCGTGCTAGGGCTATATTTAGGCTTGCGGTGAAAGAGTGAACCCGGAGGGTCCAGTTGCATGTGGGGCTGCGTAAAGGCTCCCCTGGGGAGTTCAGTTGTACCGAAAGCCTTCCTTTGGGGGCACTTTTGGATGGTCGACTGGGGCTTGTAGCACCTTTTCTGGGGCCCAATTTTTCAGTCGTCTGCCATGCGGGCCAGGGTTATATTTAGGGTTGCTGTGAAAGAGCGAATACGGAGGGTCCAGTTGCATGTGGGGCTGCGTAAAGGCTCCCCTGGGGAGTTCAGTTGTACCCAAAGCCTTCCTCTGAGGGCACTTTTGGATGGGCGAATTAGGCTTTTAACGCATTTTCTGAGGCCCGAGTTTTCACTCGATTGCCTGGCGTGCTAGGGCTATATTTAGGCTTGCGGTGAAAGAGTGAACCCGGAGGGTCCAGTTGTATGTGGGGCTGCGTAAAGGCTCCCCTGGGGAGTTCAGTTGTACCCAAAGCCTTCCTCTGGGGGCACTTTTGGATGGGCGAATTAGGCTTTTAATGCATTTTCTGGGGCCGAGTTTTCAGTCGACTGCCAGGCGTGCTAGGGCTATATTTAGGGTTGCTGTGAAAGAGCGAATACGGAGGGTCCAGTTGCATGTGGGGCTGCATAAAGGCTCCCCTGGGGAGTTCAGTTGTACCCAAAGCCTTCCTTTGGGGGCACTTTTGGATGGTCCAAGGGGAATCGCAATGCGTTTTCTGAGGCCCGCTTTTTCAGTCTTCTCCCATTGCGCCGAGGGCTATATTTAGGCTTGCGGTGAAAGAGTGAACCCGGAGGGTCCAGTTGCATGTGGGGCTGCATAAAGGCTCCCCTGGGGAGTACAGATGTACCCAAAGCCTTCCTCTGGGGGCACTTTTGGAAGGTCGAATGGGGCTTGTAGCACGTTTTCTGTGGCCCGATTTTTCAGTCGTCTGCCAGGCGGGCCAGGGCTATATTTAGGGTTGCTGTGAAAGAGCGAATACGGAGGGTCCAGTTGCATGTGGGGCTGCATAAAGGCTCCCCTGGGGAGTTCACTTGTACCCAAAGCCTTCCTTTGGGGGCACTTCTTGATGGGCGAAAGGGGCTTGAAACGCTTTTTCTGTGGCCCGAGTTTTCAGTCTTCTGCCATGGTGGCTAGGGTTATATTTAGGGTTGCTGTGAAAGAGCGAACACGGAGGGTCCAGTTGCATGTGGGGCTGCGTTAAGGCTCCCCTGTGGAGTTCAGTTGTACCCAAAGCCTTCCTCTGGGGGCACTTTTGGATGGTCCAAGGGGAATCGCAATGCGTTTTCTGAGGCCCGCTTTTTCAGTCTTCTCCCACTGCGCCAAGGGTTATATTTAGGCTTGCGTTGAAAGAGTGAACCCGGAGGGTCCAGTTGCATGTGGGGCTGCATAAAGGCTCCCCTGGGGAGTTCACTTGTACCCAAAGCCTTCCTTTGGGAGCACTTTTGGATGGGCGAATGGGGCTCGTAACACATTTTCTGTGGCTCGAACTTTCAGTGGACTGCCAAGCGTGCCATGGCTATATTTAGGCTTGCGGTGAAAGAGTGAATCCGGAGGGTCCAGTTGCATGTGGGGCTGCATAAAGGCTCCCCTGGGGAGTTCAGTTGTACCCAAAGCCTTCCTTTGGGGGCACTTCTGCATGGTCCAAGGGGAATCGCAATGCGTTTTCTGAGGCCCGCTTTTTCAGTCTTCTCCCATTGCGCCGAGGGCTATATTTAGGCTTGCGGTGAAAGAGTGAACCCGGAGGGTCCAGTTGCATGTGGGGCTGCATAAAGGCTCCCCTGGGGAGTACAGATGTACCCAAAGCCTTCCTCTGGGGGCACTTTTGGAAGGTCGAATGGTGCTTGTAGCACGTTTTCTGGAGCCCGAGTTTTCAGTCTTCTGCCATGGTGGCTAGGGGTATATTTAGGGTTGCTCGTAAACAGTGAACAAGGAGGGTCCAGTTGCATGTGGGGCTGCATAAAGGCTCCCCTGGGGAGTTCACTTGTACCCAAAGCCTTCCTTTGGGGGCACTTCTGGATGGGCGAAAGGGGCGTGAAACGCTTTTTCTGTGGCCCGAGTTTTCAGTCTTCTGCCATGCTGGCTAGGGGTATATTTAGGGTTGCTCGTAAACAGTGAACAAGGAGGGTCCAGTTGCATGTGGGGCTGCGTTAAGGCTCCCCTGGGGAGTTCACTTGTACCCAAAGCCTTCCTTTGGGGGCACTTTTGGATGGTCGAATGGGGCTCGAAACACATTTTCTGTGGCTCGAACTTTCAGTCGACTGCCAGGCGTGCTAGGGCTATATTTAGGGTTGCTGTGAAAGAGTGAACCCGGAGGGTCCAGTTGCATGTGGGGCTGCATAAAGGCTCCCCTGGGGAGTTCACTTGTACCCAAAGCCTTCCTTTGGGGGCACTTCTGTATGGGTGAATGGGGCGTGAAACGCATTTTCTGGCGCCCGAGTTTTCAGTCTTCTGCCATGGTGGCCAGGGCTATATTTAGGGTTGCTGTGAAAGAGTGAACCCGGAGGGTCCAGTTGCATGTGGGGCTGCGTTAAGGCTCCCCTGGGGAGTTCAGTTGTACCCAAAGCCTTCCTCTGGGGGCACTTTTGGATGGGCGAATTAGGCTTGTATCGCATTTTCTGGGGCCCGAGTTTTCAGTCGACTGCCAGGCGGGCCAGGGCAATATTTAGGGTTGCTGTGAAAGAGCGAATACGGAGGGTCCAGTTGCATGTGGGGCTGCGTAAAGGCTCCCCTGGGGAGTTCACTTGTACCCAAAGCCTTCCTTTGGGGGCACTTTTGGATGGGCGAATGGGGCTCGTAACACATTTTCTGTGGCTTGAACTTTCAGTGGACTGCCAGGCGTGCTAGGGCTATATTTAGGCTTGCGGTGAAAGAGTGAACCCGGAGGGTCCAGTTGCATGTGGGGCTGCGTAAAGGCTCCCCTGGGGAGTTCAGTTGTACCCAAAGCCTTCCTTTGGGGGCACTTCTGGATGGGCGAAAGCGGCTTGAAACGCTTTTTCTGTGGCCCGAGTTTTCAGTCTTCTGCCATGCTGGCTAGGGTTATATTTAGTCTTGCTATAAAGAGCGAACACGGAGGGTCCAGTTGCATGTGGGGCTGCGTAAAGGCTCCCCTGGGGAGTTCAGTTGTACCCAAAGCCTTCCTCTGGGGGCACTTTTGGATGGGCGAATTAGGCTTTTAACGCATTTTCTTGGGCCCGAGTTTTCAGACGACTGCCAGGCGGGCCAGGGCTCTATTTAGCGTTGCTGTGAAAGAGTGAACCCGGAGGGTCCAGTTGCATGTGGGGCTGCATAAAGGCTCCCCTGGGGAGTTCACTTGTACCCAAAGCCTTCCTCTGGGGGCACTTCTGGATGGTCGAATGGGGCTTGTAGCACGTTTTCTGGGGCCCGATTTTTCAGTCGTCTGCCATGCGGGCCAGGGCTATATTTAGTGTTGCTGTGAAAGAGCGAATACGGAGGGTCCAGTTGCATGTGGGGCTGCATAAAGGCTCCCCTGGGGAGTTCAGTTGTACCCAAAGCCTTCCTTTGGGGGCACTTTTGGATGGGCGAATGGGGCTCGTAACACATTTTCTGTGGCTCGAACTTTCAGTGGACTGCCAGGCGTGCTAGGGCTATATTTAGGCTTGCGGTGAAAGAGTGAACCCGGAGGGTCCAGTTGCATGTGGGACTGCATAAAGGCTCCCCTGGGGAGTTCACTTGTACCCAAAGCCTTCCTTTGGGGGCACTTCTGGATGGGCGAAAGGGGCTTGAAACGCTTTTTCTGTGGCCCGAGTTTTCAGTCTTCTGCCATGCTGGCTAGGGTTATATTTAGGGTTGCTGTAAAGAGCGAACATGGAGGGTCCAGTTGCATGTGGGGCTGCGTAAAGGCTCCCCTGGGGAGTTCAGATGTACCCAAAGCCTTCCTTTGGGGGCACTTTTGGATGGTCGAATGGGGCTCGTCACACATTTTCTGTGGCTCGAACTTTCAGTCGACTGCCAGGCGTGCTAGGGCTATATTAAGGCTTGCGGTGAAAGAGTGAACCCGGAGGGTCCAGTTCCATGTGGGGCTGCATAAAGGCTCCCCTGGGGAGTTCACTTGTACCGAAAGCCTTCCTTTGGGGGCACTTCTGGATGGGTGAATGGGGCGTGAAACGCATTTTCTGGAGCCCGAGTTTTCAGTCTTCTGCCTTGGTGGCCAGGGCTATATTTAGGGTTGCTGTGAAAGAGTGAACCCAGAGGGTCCAGTTGCATGTGGGGCTGCGTTAAGGCTCCCCTGGGGAGTTCAGTTGTACCCAAAGCCTTCCTCTGGGGGCACTTTTGGATGGGCGAATTAGGCTTGTAACGCATTTTCTGGGGCCCGAGTTTTCAGTCGACTGCCAGGCGGGCCAGGGCAATATTTAGGGTTGCTGTGAAAGAGCGAATACGGAGGGTCCAGTTGCATGTGGGGCTGCATAAAGGCTCCCCTGGGGAGTTCAGTTGTACCCAAAGCCTTCCTCTGAGGGCACTTTTGGATGGGCGAATTAGGCTTTTAACGCATTTTCTGAGGCCAGAGTTTTCACTCGATTGCCTGGCGTGCTAGGGCTATATTTAGGCTTGCGGTGAAAGAGTGAACCCGGAGGGTCCAGTTGTATGTGGGGCTGCGTAAAGGCTCCCCTGGGGAGTTCAGTTGTACCCAAAGCCTTCCTCTGGGGGCACTTTTGGATGGGCGAATTAGGCTTTTAATGCATTTTCTGGGGCCGAGTTTTCAGTCGACTGCCAGGCGTGCTAGGGCTATATTTAGGGTTGCTGTGAAAGAGCGAATACGGAGGGTCCAGTTGCATGTGGGGCTGCATAAAGGCTCCCCTGGGGAGTTCAGTTGTACCCAAAGCCTTCCTTTGGGGGCACTTTTGGATGGTCCAAGGGGAATCGCAATGCGTTTTCTGAGGCCCGCTTTTTCAGTCTTCTCCCATTGCGCCGAGGGCTATATTTAGGCTTGCGGTGAAAGAGTGAACCCGGAGGGTCCAGTTGCATGTGGGGCTGCATAAAGGCTCCCCTGGGGAGTACAGATGTACCCAAAGCCTTCCTCTGGGGGCACTTTTGGAAGGTCGAATGGGGCTTGTAGCACGTTTTCTGTGGCCCGATTTTTCAGTCGTCTGCCAGGCGGGCCAGGGCTATATTTAGGGTTGCTGTGAAAGAGCGAATACGGAGGGTCCAGTTGCATGTGGGGCTGCATAAAGGCTCCCCTGGGGAGTTCACTTGTACCCAAAGCCTTCCTTTGGGGGCACTTCTTGATGGGCGAAAGGGGCTTGAAACGCTTTTTCTGTGGCCCGAGTTTTCAGTCTTCTGCCATGGTGGCTAGGGTTATATTTAGGGTTGCTGTGAAAGAGCGAACACGGAGGGTCCAGTTGCATGTGGGGCTGCGTTAAGGCTCCCCTGTGGAGTTCAGTTGTACCCAAAGCCTTCCTCTGGGGGCACTTTTGGATGGTCCAAGGGGAATCGCAATGCGTTTTCTGAGGCCCGCTTTTTCAGTCTTCTCCCACTGCGCCAAGGGTTATATTTAGGCTTGCGTTGAAAGAGTGAACCCGGAGGGTCCAGTTGCATGTGGGGCTGCATAAAGGCTCCCCTGGGGAGTTCACTTGTACCCAAAGCCTTCCTTTGGGAGCACTTTTGGATGGGCGAATGGGGCTCGTAACACATTTTCTGTGGCTCGAACTTTCAGTGGACTGCCAAGCGTGCCATGGCTATATTTAGGCTTGCGGTGAAAGAGTGAATCCGGAGGGTCCAGTTGCATGTGGGGCTGCATAAAGGCTCCCCTGGGGAGTTCAGTTGTACCCAAAGCCTTCCTTTGGGGGCACTTCTGCATGGTCCAAGGGGAATCGCAATGCGTTTTCTGAGGCCCGCTTTTTCAGTCTTCTCCCATTGCGCCGAGGGCTATATTTAGGCTTGCGGTGAAAGAGTGAACCCGGAGGGTCCAGTTGCATGTGGGGCTGCGTTAAGGCTCCCCTGGGGAGTACAGATGTACCCAAAGCCTTCCTCTGGGGGCACTTTTGGAAGGTCGAATGGTGCTTGTAGCACGTTTTCTGGAGCCCGAGTTTTCAGTCTTCTGCCATGGTGGCTAGGGGTATATTTAGGGTTGCTCGTAAACAGTGAACAAGGAGGGTCCAGTTGCATGTGGGGCTGCATAAAGGCTCCCCTGGGGAGTTCACTTGTACCCAAAGCCTTCCTTTGGGGGCACTTCTGGATGGGCGAAAGGGGCGTGAAACGCTTTTTCTGTGGCCCGAGTTTTCAGTCTTCTGCCATGCTGGCTAGGGGTATATTTAGGGTTGCTCGTAAACAGTGAACAAGGAGGGTCCAGTTGCATGTGGGGCTGCGTTAAGGCTCCCCTGGGGAGTTCACTTGTACCCAAAGCCTTCCTTTGGGGGCACTTTTGGATGGTCGAATGGGGCTCGAAACACATTTTCTGTGGCTCGAACTTTCAGTCGACTGCCAGGCGTGCTAGGGCTATATTTAGGGTTGCTGTGAAAGAGTGAACCCGGAGGGTCCAGTTGCATGTGGGGCTGCATAAAGGCTCCCCTGGGGAGTTCACTTGTACCCAAAGCCTTCCTTTGGGGGCACTTCTGTATGGGTGAATGGGGCGTGAAACGCATTTTCTGGCGCCCGAGTTTTCAGTCTTCTGCCATGGTGGCCAGGGCTATATTTAGGGTTGCTGTGAAAGAGTGAACCCGGAGGGTCCAGTTGCATGTGGGGCTGCGTTAAGGCTCCCCTGGGGAGTTCAGTTGTACCCAAAGCCTTCCTCTGGGGGCACTTTTGGATGGGCGAATTAGGCTTGTATCGCATTTTCTGGGGCCCGAGTTTTCAGTCGACTGCCAGGCGGGCCAGGGCAATATTTAGGGTTGCTGTGAAAGAGCGAATACGGAGGGTCCAGTTGCATGTGGGGCTGCGTAAAGGCTCCCCTGGGGAGTTCACTTGTACCCAAAGCCTTCCTTTGGGGGCACTTTTGGATGGGCGAATGGGGCTCGTAACACATTTTCTGTGGCTTGAACTTTCAGTGGACTGCCAGGCGTGCTAGGGCTATATTTAGGCTTGCGGTGAAAGAGTGAACCCGGAGGGTCCAGTTGCATGTGGGGCTGCGTAAAGGCTCCCCTGGGGAGTTCAGTTGTACCCAAAGCCTTCCTTTGGGGGCACTTCTGGATGGGCGAAAGCGGCTTGAAACGCTTTTTCTGTGGCCCGAGTTTTCAGTCTTCTGCCATGCTGGCTAGGGTTATATTTAGTCTTGCTATAAAGAGCGAACACGGAGGGTCCAGTTGCATGTGGGGCTGCGTAAAGGCTCCCCTGGGGAGTTCAGTTGTACCCAAAGCCTTCCTCTGGGGGCACTTTTGGATGGGCGAATTAGGCTTTTAACGCATTTTCTTGGGCCCGAGTTTTCAGACGACTGCCAGGCGGGCCAGGGCTCTATTTAGCGTTGCTGTGAAAGAGTGAACCCGGAGGGTCCAGTTGCATGTGGGGCTGCATAAAGGCTCCCCTGGGGAGTTCACTTGTACCCAAAGCCTTCCTCTGGGGGCACTTCTGGATGGTCGAATGGGGCTTGTAGCACGTTTTCTGGGGCCCGATTTTTCAGTCGTCTGCCATGCGGGCCAGGGCTATATTTAGTGTTGCTGTGAAAGAGCGAATACGGAGGGTCCAGTTGCATGTGGGGCTGCATAAAGGCTCCCCTGGGGAGTTCAGTTGTACCCAAAGCCTTCCTTTGGGGGCACTTTTGGATGGGCGAATGGGGCTCGTAACACATTTTCTGTGGCTCGAACTTTCAGTGGACTGCCAGGCGTGCTAGGGCTATATTTAGGCTTGCGGTGAAAGAGTGAACCCGGAGGGTCCAGTTGCATGTGGGACTGCATAAAGGCTCCCCTGGGGAGTTCACTTGTACCCAAAGCCTTCCTTTGGGGGCACTTCTGGATGGGCGAAAGGGGCTTGAAACGCTTTTTCTGTGGCCCGAGTTTTCAGTCTTCTGCCATGCTGGCTAGGGTTATATTTAGGGTTGCTGTAAAGAGCGAACATGGAGGGTCCAGTTGCATGTGGGGCTGCGTTAAGGCTCCCCTGTGGAGTTCAGTTGTACCCAAAGCCTTCCTCTGGGGGCACTTTTGGATGGTCCAAGGGGAATCGCAATGCGTTTTCTGAGGCCCGCTTTTTCAGTCTTCTCCCACTGCGCCAAGGGTTATATTTAGGCTTGCGTTGAAAGAGTGAACCCGGAGGGTCCAGTTGCATGTGGGGCTGCATAAAGGCTCCCCTGGGGAGTTCACTTGTACCCAAAGCCTTCCTTTGGGAGCACTTTTGGATGGGCGAATGGGGCTCGTAACACATTTTCTGTGGCTCGAACTTTCAGTGGACTGCCAAGCGTGCCATGGCTATATTTAGGCTTGCGGTGAAAGAGTGAATCCGGAGGGTCCAGTTGCATGTGGGGCTGCATAAAGGCTCCCCTGGGGAGTTCAGTTGTACCCAAAGCCTTCCTTTGGGGGCACTTCTGCATGGTCCAAGGGGAATCGCAATGCGTTTTCTGAGGCCCGCTTTTTCAGTCTTCTCCCATTGCGCCGAGGGCTATATTTAGGCTTGCGGTGAAAGAGTGAACCCGGAGGGTCCAGTTGCATGTGGGGCTGCGTTAAGGCTCCCCTGGGGAGTACAGATGTACCCAAAGCCTTCCTCTGGGGGCACTTTTGGAAGGTCGAATGGTGCTTGTAGCACGTTTTCTGGAGCCCGAGTTTTCAGTCTTCTGCCATGGTGGCTAGGGGTATATTTAGGGTTGCTCGTAAACAGTGAACAAGGAGGGTCCAGTTGCATGTGGGGCTGCATAAAGGCTCCCCTGGGGAGTTCACTTGTACCCAAAGCCTTCCTTTGGGGGCACTTCTGGATGGGCGAAAGGGGCGTGAAACGCTTTTTCTGTGGCCCGAGTTTTCAGTCTTCTGCCATGCTGGCTAGGGGTATATTTAGGGTTGCTCGTAAACAGTGAACAAGGAGGGTCCAGTTGCATGTGGGGCTGCGTTAAGGCTCCCCTGGGGAGTTCACTTGTACCCAAAGCCTTCCTTTGGGGGCACTTTTGGATGGTCGAATGGGGCTCGAAACACATTTTCTGTGGCTCGAACTTTCAGTCGACTGCCAGGCGTGCTAGGGCTATATTTAGGGTTGCTGTGAAAGAGTGAACCCGGAGGGTCCAGTTGCATGTGGGGCTGCATAAAGGCTCCCCTGGGGAGTTCACTTGTACCCAAAGCCTTCCTTTGGGGGCACTTCTGTATGGGTGAATGGGGCGTGAAACGCATTTTCTGGCGCCCGAGTTTTCAGTCTTCTGCCATGGTGGCCAGGGCTATATTTAGGGTTGCTGTGAAAGAGTGAACCCGGAGGGTCCAGTTGCATGTGGGGCTGCGTTAAGGCTCCCCTGGGGAGTTCAGTTGTACCCAAAGCCTTCCTCTGGGGGCACTTTTGGATGGGCGAATTAGGCTTGTATCGCATTTTCTGGGGCCCGAGTTTTCAGTCGACTGCCAGGCGGGCCAGGGCAATATTTAGGGTTGCTGTGAAAGAGCGAATACGGAGGGTCCAGTTGCATGTGGGGCTGCGTAAAGGCTCCCCTGGGGAGTTCACTTGTACCCAAAGCCTTCCTTTGGGGGCACTTTTGGATGGGCGAATGGGGCTCGTAACACATTTTCTGTGGCTTGAACTTTCAGTGGACTGCCAGGCGTGCTAGGGCTATATTTAGGCTTGCGGTGAAAGAGTGAACCCGGAGGGTCCAGTTGCATGTGGGGCTGCGTAAAGGCTCCCCTGGGGAGTTCAGTTGTACCCAAAGCCTTCCTTTGGGGGCACTTCTGGATGGGCGAAAGCGGCTTGAAACGCTTTTTCTGTGGCCCGAGTTTTCAGTCTTCTGCCATGCTGGCTAGGGTTATATTTAGTCTTGCTATAAAGAGCGAACACGGAGGGTCCAGTTGCATGTGGGGCTGCGTAAAGGCTCCCCTGGGGAGTTCAGTTGTACCCAAAGCCTTCCTCTGGGGGCACTTTTGGATGGGCGAATTAGGCTTTTAACGCATTTTCTTGGGCCCGAGTTTTCAGACGACTGCCAGGCGGGCCAGGGCTCTATTTAGCGTTGCTGTGAAAGAGTGAACCCGGAGGGTCCAGTTGCATGTGGGGCTGCATAAAGGCTCCCCTGGGGAGTTCACTTGTACCCAAAGCCTTCCTCTGGGGGCACTTCTGGATGGTCGAATGGGGCTTGTAGCACGTTTTCTGGGGCCCGATTTTTCAGTCGTCTGCCATGCGGGCCAGGGCTATATTTAGTGTTGCTGTGAAAGAGCGAATACGGAGGGTCCAGTTGCATGTGGGGCTGCATAAAGGCTCCCCTGGGGAGTTCAGTTGTACCCAAAGCCTTCCTTTGGGGGCACTTTTGGATGGGCGAATGGGGCTCGTAACACATTTTCTGTGGCTCGAACTTTCAGTGGACTGCCAGGCGTGCTAGGGCTATATTTAGGCTTGCGGTGAAAGAGTGAACCCGGAGGGTCCAGTTGCATGTGGGACTGCATAAAGGCTCCCCTGGGGAGTTCACTTGTACCCAAAGCCTTCCTTTGGGGGCACTTCTGGATGGGCGAAAGGGGCTTGAAACGCTTTTTCTGTGGCCCGAGTTTTCAGTCTTCTGCCATGCTGGCTAGGGTTATATTTAGGGTTGCTGTAAAGAGCGAACATGGAGGGTCCAGTTGCATGTGGGGCTGCGTAAAGGCTCCCCTGGGGAGTTCAGATGTACCCAAAGCCTTCCTTTGGGGGCACTTTTGGATGGTCGAATGGGGCTCGTCACACATTTTCTGTGGCTCGAACTTTCAGTCGACTGCCAGGCGTGCTAGGGCTATATTAAGGCTTGCGGTGAAAGAGTGAACCCGGAGGGTCCAGTTCCATGTGGGGCTGCATAAAGGCTCCCCTGGGGAGTTCACTTGTACCGAAAGCCTTCCTTTGGGGGCACTTCTGGATGGGTGAATGGGGCGTGAAACGCATTTTCTGGAGCCCGAGTTTTCAGTCTTCTGCCTTGGTGGCCAGGGCTATATTTAGGGTTGCTGTGAAAGAGTGAACCCAGAGGGTCCAGTTGCATGTGGGGCTGCGTTAAGGCTCCCCTGGGGAGTTCAGTTGTACCCAAAGCCTTCCTCTGGGGGCACTTTTGGATGGGCGAATTAGGCTTGTAACGCATTTTCTGGGGCCCGAGTTTTCAGTCGACTGCCAGGCGGGCCAGGGCAATATTTAGGGTTGCTGTGAAAGAGCGAATACGGAGGGTCCAGTTGCATGTGGGGCTGCATAAAGGCTCCCCTGGGGAGTTCACTTGTACCCAAAGCCTTCCTTTGGGGGCACTTCTTGATGGGCGAAAGGGGCTTGAAACGCTTTTTCTGTGGCCCGAGTTTTCAGTCTTCTGCCATGGTGGCTAGGGTTATATTTAGGGTTGCTGTGAAAGAGCGAACACGGAGGGTCCAGTTGCATGTGGGGCTGCGTTAAGGCTCCCCTGTGGAGTTCAGTTGTACCCAAAGCCTTCCTCTGGGGGCACTTTTGGATGGTCCAAGGGGAATCGCAATGCGTTTTCTGAGGCCCGCTTTTTCAGTCTTCTCCCACTGCGCCAAGGGTTATATTTAGGCTTGCGTTGAAAGAGTGAACCCGGAGGGTCCAGTTGCATGTGGGGCTGCATAAAGGCTCCCCTGGGGAGTTCACTTGTACCCAAAGCCTTCCTTTGGGAGCACTTTTGGATGGGCGAATGGGGCTCGTAACACATTTTCTGTGGCTCGAACTTTCAGTGGACTGCCAAGCGTGCCATGGCTATATTTAGGCTTGCGGTGAAAGAGTGAATCCGGAGGGTCCAGTTGCATGTGGGGCTGCATAAAGGCTCCCCTGGGGAGTTCAGTTGTACCCAAAGCCTTCCTTTGGGGGCACTTCTGCATGGTCCAAGGGGAATCGCAATGCGTTTTCTGAGGCCCGCTTTTTCAGTCTTCTCCCATTGCGCCGAGGGCTATATTTAGGCTTGCGGTGAAAGAGTGAACCCGGAGGGTCCAGTTGCATGTGGGGCTGCATAAAGGCTCCCCTGGGGAGTACAGATGTACCCAAAGCCTTCCTCTGGGGGCACTTTTGGAAGGTCGAATGGTGCTTGTAGCACGTTTTCTGGAGCCCGAGTTTTCAGTCTTCTGCCATGGTGGCTAGGGGTATATTTAGGGTTGCTCGTAAACAGTGAACAAGGAGGGTCCAGTTGCATGTGGGGCTGCATAAAGGCTCCCCTGGGGAGTTCACTTGTACCCAAAGCCTTCCTTTGGGGGCACTTCTGGATGGGCGAAAGGGGCGTGAAACGCTTTTTCTGTGGCCCGAGTTTTCAGTCTTCTGCCATGCTGGCTAGGGGTATATTTAGGGTTGCTCGTAAACAGTGAACAAGGAGGGTCCAGTTGCATGTGGGGCTGCGTTAAGGCTCCCCTGGGGAGTTCACTTGTACCCAAAGCCTTCCTTTGGGGGCACTTTTGGATGGTCGAATGGGGCTCGAAACACATTTTCTGTGGCTCGAACTTTCAGTCGACTGCCAGGCGTGCTAGGGCTATATTTAGGGTTGCTGTGAAAGAGTGAACCCGGAGGGTCCAGTTGCATGTGGGGCTGCATAAAGGCTCCCCTGGGGAGTTCACTTGTACCCAAAGCCTTCCTTTGGGGGCACTTCTGTATGGGTGAATGGGGCGTGAAACGCATTTTCTGGCGCCCGAGTTTTCAGTCTTCTGCCATGGTGGCCAGGGCTATATTTAGGGTTGCTGTGAAAGAGTGAACCCGGAGGGTCCAGTTGCATGTGGGGCTGCGTTAAGGCTCCCCTGGGGAGTTCAGTTGTACCCAAAGCCTTCCTCTGGGGGCACTTTTGGATGGGCGAATTAGGCTTGTATCGCATTTTCTGGGGCCCGAGTTTTCAGTCGACTGCCAGGCGGGCCAGGGCAATATTTAGGGTTGCTGTGAAAGAGCGAATACGGAGGGTCCAGTTGCATGTGGGGCTGCGTAAAGGCTCCCCTGGGGAGTTCACTTGTACCCAAAGCCTTCCTTTGGGGGCACTTTTGGATGGGCGAATGGGGCTCGTAACACATTTTCTGTGGCTTGAACTTTCAGTGGACTGCCAGGCGTGCTAGGGCTATATTTAGGCTTGCGGTGAAAGAGTGAACCCGGAGGGTCCAGTTGCATGTGGGGCTGCGTAAAGGCTCCCCTGGGGAGTTCAGTTGTACCCAAAGCCTTCCTTTGGGGGCACTTCTGGATGGGCGAAAGCGGCTTGAAACGCTTTTTCTGTGGCCCGAGTTTTCAGTCTTCTGCCATGCTGGCTAGGGTTATATTTAGTCTTGCTATAAAGAGCGAACACGGAGGGTCCAGTTGCATGTGGGGCTGCGTAAAGGCTCCCCTGGGGAGTTCAGTTGTACCCAAAGCCTTCCTCTGGGGGCACTTTTGGATGGGCGAATTAGGCTTTTAACGCATTTTCTTGGGCCCGAGTTTTCAGACGACTGCCAGGCGGGCCAGGGCTCTATTTAGCGTTGCTGTGAAAGAGTGAACCCGGAGGGTCCAGTTGCATGTGGGGCTGCATAAAGGCTCCCCTGGGGAGTTCACTTGTACCCAAAGCCTTCCTCTGGGGGCACTTCTGGATGGTCGAATGGGGCTTGTAGCACGTTTTCTGGGGCCCGATTTTTCAGTCGTCTGCCATGCGGGCCAGGGCTATATTTAGTGTTGCTGTGAAAGAGCGAATACGGAGGGTCCAGTTGCATGTGGGGCTGCGTTAAGGCTCCCCTGGGGAGTTCACTTGTACCCAAAGCCTTCCTTTGGGGGCACTTTTGGATGGGCGAATGGGGCTCGTAACACATTTTCTGTGGCTCGAACTTTCAGTGGACTGCCAGGCGTGCTAGGGCTATATTTAGGCTTGCGGTGAAAGAGTGAACCCGGAGGGTCCAGTTGCATGTGGGACTGCATAAAGGCTCCCCTGGGGAGTTCACTTGTACCCAAAGCCTTCCTTTGGGGGCACTTCTGGATGGGCGAAAGGGGCTTGAAACGCTTTTTCTGTGGCCCGAGTTTTCAGTCTTCTGCCATGCTGGCTAGGGTTATATTTAGGGTTGCTGTAAAGAGCGAACATGGAGGGTCCAGTTGCATGTGGGGCTGCGTAAAGGCTCCCCTGGGGAGTTCAGATGTACCCAAAGCCTTCCTTTGGGGGCACTTTTGGATGGTCGAATGGGGCTCGTCACACATTTTCTGTGGCTCGAACTTTCAGTCGACTGCCAGGCGTGCTAGGGCTATATTAAGGCTTGCGGTGAAAGAGTGAACCCGGAGGGTCCAGTTCCATGTGGGGCTGCATAAAGGCTCCCCTGGGGAGTTCACTTGTACCGAAAGCCTTCCTTTGGGGGCACTTCTGGATGGGTGAATGGGGCTTGAAACGCATTTTCTGGAGCCCGAGTTTTCAGTCTTCTGCCTTGGTGGCCAGGGCTATATTTAGGGTTGCTGTGAAAGAGTGAACCCAGAGGGTCCAGTTGCATGTGGGGCTGCGTTAAGGCTCCCCTGGGGAGTTCAGTTGTACCCAAAGCCTTCCTCTGGGGGCACTTTTGGATGGGCGAATTAGGCTTGTAACGCATTTTCTGGGGCCCGAGTTTTCAGTCGACTGCCAGGCGGGCCAGGGCAATATTTAGGGTTGCTGTGAAAGAGCGAATACGGAGGGTCCAGTTGCATGTGGGGCTGCATAAAGGCTCCCCTGGGGAGTTCAGTTGTACCCAAAGCCTTCCTCTGAGGGCACTTTTGGATGGGCGAATTAGGCTTTTAACGCATTTTCTGAGGCCAGAGTTTTCACTCGATTGCCTGGCGTGCTAGGGCTATATTTAGGCTTGCGGTGAAAGAGTGAACCCGGAGGGTCCAGTTGTATGTGGGGCTGCGTAAAGGCTCCCCTGGGGAGTTCAGTTGTACCCAAAGCCTTCCTCTGGGGGCACTTTTGGATGGGCGAATTAGGCTTTTAACGCATTTTCTGGGGCCATAGTTTTCAGTCGACTGCCAGGCGGGCCAGGGCTATATTTAGCGTTGCTGTGAAAGAGTGAACCCGGACGGTCCAGTTGCATGTGGGGCTGCATAAAGGCTCCCCTGGGGAGTTCACTTGTACCCAAAGCCTTCCTTTGGGGGCACTTCTGGATGGTCGACTGGGGCTTGTAGCACGTTTTCTGGGGCCCGATTTTTCAGTCGTCTGCCATGCGGGCCAGGGTTATATTTAGGGTTGCTGTGAAAGAGCGAATACGGAGGGTCCAGTTGCATGTGGGGCTGCATAAAGGCTCCCCTGGGAGTTCAGTTGTACCCAAAGCCTTCCTTTGGGGGCACTTCTGGATGGTCGAATGGGGCTTGAAACGCATTTTCTGGAGCCCGAGTTTTCAGTCTTCTGCCATGGTGGCTAGGGGTATATTTAGGGTTGCTCGTAAACAGTGAACAAGGAGGGTCCAGTTGCATGTGGGGCTGCATAAAGGCTCCCCTGGGGAGTTCAGATGTACCCAAAGCCTTCCTCTGGGAGCACTTTAGGATGGGCGAATTAGGCTTGTAACGCATTTTCTGGGGCCCGAGTTTTCAGTCGACTGCCAGGCGGGCCAGGGCTATATTTAGGGTTGCTGTGAAAGAGCGAATACGGAGGGTCCAGTTGCATGTGGGGCTGCGTTAAGGCTCCCCTGTGGAGTTCAGTTGTACCCAAAGCCTTCCTCTGGGGGCACTTTTGGATGGTCCAAGGGGAATCGCAATGCGTTTTCTGAGGCCCGCTTTTTCAGTCTTCTCCCACTGCGCCGAGGGTTATATTTAGGCTTGCGTTGAAAGAGTGAACCCGGAGGGTCCAGTTGCATGTGGGGCTGCATAAAGGCTCCCCTGGGGAGTTCACTTGTACCCAAAGCCTTCCTTTGGGGGCACTTTTGGATGGGCGAATGGGGCTCGTAACACATTTTCTGTGGCTCGAACTTTCAGTGGACTGCCAAGCGTGCCATGGCTATATTTAGGCTTGCGGTGAAAGAGTGAATCCGGAGGGTCCAGTTGCATGTGGGGCTGCATAAAGGCTCCCCTGGGGAGTTCAGTTGTACCCAAAGCCTTCCTTTGGGGGCACTTCTGCATGGTCCAAGGGGAATCGCAATGCGTTTTCTGAGGCCCGCTTTTTCAGTCTTCTCCCATTGCGCCGAGGGCTATATTTAGGCTTGCGGTGAAAGAGTGAACCCGGAGGGTCCAGTTGCATGTGGGGCTGCATAAAGGCTCCCCTGGGGAGTACAGATGTACCCAAAGCCTTCCTCTGGGGGCACTTTTGGAAGGTCGAATGGGGCTTGTAGCACGTTTTCTGTGGCCCGATTTTTCAGTCGTCTGCCAGGCGGGCCAGGGCTATATTTAGGGTTGCTGTGAAAGAGCGAATACGGAGGGTCCAGTTGCATGTGGGGCTGCATAAAGGCTCCCCTGGGGAGTTCAGTTGTACCCAAAGCCTTCCTTTGGGGGCACTTCTTGATGGGCGAAAGGGGCTTGAAACGCTTTTTCTGTGGCCCGAGTTTTCAGTCTTCTGCCATGCTGGCTAGGGTTATATTTAGGGTTGCTGTGAAAGAGCGAACACGGAGGGTCCAGTTGCATGTGGGGCTGCGTAAAGACTCCCCTGGGGAGTTCAGATGTACCCAAAGCCTTCCTCTGGGGGCACTTTTGGATGGGCGAATGGGGCTCGTGACACATTTTCTGTGGCTCGAACTTTCAGTGGACTGCCAGGCGTGCTAGGGCTATATTTAGGCTTGCAGTGAAAGAGTGAACCCGGAGGGTCCAGTTGCATGTGGGGCTGCATAAAGGCTCCCCTGGGGAGTTCACTTGGACCCAAAGCCTTCCTCTGGGGGCACTTTTGGATGGTCCAAGGGGAATCGCAATGCGTTTTCTGAGGCCCGCTTTTTCAGTCTTCTCCCACTGCGCCGAGGGTTATATTTAGGCTTGCGTTGAAAGAGTGAACCCGGAGGGTCCAGTTGCATGTGGGGCTGCATAAAGGCTCCCCTGGGGAGTTCACTTGTACCCAAAGCCTTCCTTTGGGGGCACTTTTGGATGGGCGAATGGGGCTCGTAACACATTTTCTGTGGCTCGAACTTTCAGTGGACTGCCAAGCGTGCCATGGCTATATTTAGGCTTGCGGTGAAAGAGTGAATCCGGAGGGTCCAGTTGCATGTGGGGCTGCATAAAGGCTCCCCTGGGGAGTTCAGTTGTACCCAAAGCCTTCCTTTGGGGGCACTTCTGCATGGTCCAAGGGGAATCGCAATGCGTTTTCTGAGGCCCGCTTTTTCAGTCTTCTCCCATTGCGCCGAGGGCTATATTTAGGCTTGCGGTGAAAGAGTGAACCCGGAGGGTCCAGTTGCATGTGGGGCTGCATAAAGGCTCCCCTGGGGAGTACAGATGTACCCAAAGCCTTCCTCTGGGGGCACTTTTGGAAGGTCGAATGGGGCTTGTAGCACGTTTTCTGTGGCCCGATTTTTCAGTCGTCTGCCAGGCGGGCCAGGGCTATATTTAGGGTTGCTGTGAAAGAGCGAATACGGAGGGTCCAGTTGCATGTGGGGCTGCATAAAGGCTCCCCTGGGGAGTTCACTTGTACCCAAAGCCTTCCTTTGGGGGCACTTCTTGATGGGCGAAAGGGGCTTGAAATGCTTTTTCTGTGGCCCGAGTTTTCAGTCTTCTGCCATGCTGGCTAGGGTTATATTTAGGGTTGCTGTGAAAGAGCGAACACGGAGGGTCCAGTTGCATGTGGGGCTGCGTAAAGACTCCCCTGGGGAGTTCAGATGTACCCAAAGCCTTCCTCTGGGGGCACTTTTGGATGGGCGAATGGGGCTCGTGACACATTTTCTGTGGCTCGAACTTTCAGTGGACTGCCAGGCGTGCTAGGGCTATATTTAGGCTTGCAGTGAAAGAGTGAACCCGGAGGGTCCAGTTGCATGTGGGGCTGCATAAAGGCTCCCCTGGGGAGTTCAGTTGTACCCAAAGCCTTCCTCTGGGGGCACTTTTGGATGGGCGAATTAGGCTTTTAACGCATTTTCTGGGGCCATAGTTTTCAGTCGACTGCCAGGCGGGCCAGGGCTATATTTAGCGTTGCTGTGAAAGAGTGAACCCGGACGGTCCAGTTGCATGTGGGGCTGCATAAAGGCTCCCCTGGGGAGTTCACTTGTACCCAAAGCCTTCCTTTGGGGGCACTTTTGGATGGTCGACTGGGGCTTGTAGCACGTTTTCTGGGGCCCGATTTTTCAGTCGTCTGCCATGCGGGCCAGGGCTATATTTAGGCTTGCGGTGAAAGAGCGAATACGGAGGGTCCAGTTGCATGTGGGGCTGCATAAAGGCTCCCCTGGGGAGTTCAGATGTACCCAAAGCCTTCCTCTGGGAGCACTTTAGGATGGGCGAATTAGGCTTGTAACGCATTTTCTGGGGCCCGAGTTTTCAGTCGACTGCCAGGCGGGCCAGGGCTATATTTAGGGTTGCTGTGAAAGAGCGAATACGGAGGGTCCAGTTGCATGTGGGGCTGCGTTAAGGCTCCCCTGTGGAGTTCAGTTGTACCCAAAGCCTTCCTCTGGGGGCACTTTTGGATGGTCCAAGGGGAATCGCAATGCGTTTTCTGAGGCCCGCTTTTTCAGTCTTCTCCCACTGCGCCGAGGGCTATATTTAGGCTTGCGTTGAAAGAGTGAACCCGGAGGGTCCAGTTGCATGTGGGGCTGCGTAAAGGCTCCCCTGGGGAGTTCACTTGTACCCAAAGCCTTCCTTTGGGGGCACTTTTGGATGGGCGAATGGGGCTCGTAACACATTTTCTGTGGCTCGAACTTTCAGTGGACTGCCAAGCGTGCCATGGCTATATTTAGGCTTGCGGTGAAAGAGTGAATCCGGAGGGTCCAGTTGCATGTGGGGCTGCATAAAGGCTCCCCTGGGGAGTTCACTTGTACCCAAAGCCTTCCTTTGGGGGCACTTCTGGATGGGCGAATGGGGCTTGAAACGCTTTTTCTGTGGCCCGAGTTTTCAGTCTTCTGACATGCTGGCTAGAGTTATATTTAGAGTTGCTATAAAGAGCGAACACGGAGGGTCCAGTTGCATGTGGGGCTGCGTTAAGGCTCCCCTGGGGAGTTCAGATGTACCCAAAGCCTTCCTTTGGGGGCACTTTTGGATGGTCGAATGGGGCTCGTAACACATTTTCTGTGGCTCGAACTTTCAGTCGACTGCCAGGCGTGCTAGGGCTATATTTAGGGTTGCTGTGAAAGAGTGAACCCGGAGGGTCCAGCTGCATGTGGGGCTGCGTAAAGGCTCCCCTGGGGAGTTCACTTGTACCCAAAGCCTTCCTTTGGGGGCACTTTTGGATGGGTGAATGGGGCGTGAAACGCATTTTCTGGAGCCCAAGTTTTCAGTCTTCTGCCATGGTGGCCAGGGCTATATTTAGGGTTGCTGTGAAAGAGTGAACCCGGAGGGTCCAGTTGCATGTGGGGCCGCGTTAAGGCTCCCCTGGGGAGTTCAGTTGTACCCAAAGCCTTCCTCTGGGGGCACTTTAGGATGGGCGAATTAGGCTTGTAACGCATTTTCTGGGGCCCGAGTTTTCAGTCGACTGCCAGGCGGGCCAGGGCTATATTTAGGGTTGCTGTGAAAGAGCGAATACGGAGGGTCCAGTTGCATGTGGGGCTGCGTTAAGGCTCCCCTGTGGAGTTCAGTTGTACCCAAAGCCTTCCTTTGGGGGCACTTTTGGATGGGCGAATGGGGCTCGTAACACATTTTCTGTGGCTTGAACTTTCAGTGGACTGCCAGGCGTGCTAGGGCTATATTTAGGCTTGCGGTGAAAGAGTGAACCCGGAGGGTCCAGTTGCATGTGGGGCTGCGTAAAGGCTCCCCTGGGGAGTTCAGTTGTACCCAAAGCCTTCCTTTGGGGGCACTTCTGGATGGGCGAAAGCGGCTTGAAACGCTTTTTCTGTGGCCCGAGTTTTCAGTCTTCTGCCATGCTGGCCAGGGTTATATTTAGGGTTGCTATAAAGAGCGAACACGGAGGGTCCAGTTGCATGTGGGGCTGCGTAAAGACTCCCCTGGGGAGTTCAGATGTACCCAAAGCCTTCCTCTGGGGGCACTTTTGGATGGGCGAATGGGGCTTGTAACACATTTTCTGTGGCTCGAACTTTCAGTGGACTGCCAGGCGTGCTAGGGCTATATTTAGGCTTGCGGTGAAAGAGTGAACCCGGAGGGTCCAGTTGCATGTGGGGCTGCATAAAGGCTCCCCTGGGGAGTTCAGTTGTACCCAAAGCCTTCCTTTGGGGGCACTTCTGGATGGTCGAATGGGGCTTGAAACGCATTTTCTGGAGCCCGAGTTTTCAGTCTTCTGCCATGGTGGCTAGGGGTATATTTAGGGTTGCTCGTAAACAGTGAACAAGGAGGGTCCAGTTGCATGTGGGGCTGCGTAAAGGCTCCCCTGGGGAGTTCAGTTGTACCCAAAGCCTTCCTTTGGGGGCACTTCTGGATGGGCGAAAGCGGCTTGAAACGCTTTTTCTGTGGCCCGAGTTTTCAGTCTTCTGCCATGCTGGCTAGGGTTATATTTAGGGTTGCTGTAAAGAGCGAACACGGAGGGTCCAGTTGCATGTGGGGCTGCGTTAAGGCTCCCCTGGGGAGTTCAGTTGTACCCAAAGCCTTCCTCTGGGGGCACTTTTGGATGGGCGAATTAGGCTTTTAACGCATTTTCTGGGTCCCGAGTTTTCAGTCGACTGCCAGGCGGGCCAAGGCTATATTTAGGGTTGCTGTGAAAGAGTGAACCCGGAGGGTCCAGTTGCATGTGGGGCTGCATAAAGGCTCCCCTGGGGAGTTCACTTGTACCCAAAGCCTTCCTCTGGGGGCACTTTTGGATGGTCGAATGGGGCTTGTAGCACGTTTTCTGGGGCCCGATATTTCAGTCGTCTGCCATGCGGGCCAGGGTTATATTTAGGGTTGCTGTGAAAGAGCGAATACGGAGGGTCCAGTTGCATGTGGGGCTGCATAAATGCTCCCCTGGGGAGTTCAGTTGTACCCAAAGCCTTCCTTTGGGGGCACTTTTGGATGGGCGAATGGGGCTCGTAACACATTTTCTGTGGCTCGAACTTTCAGTCGACTGCCAGGCGTGCTAGGGCTATATTTAGGCTTGCGGTGAAAGAGTGAACCCGGAGGGTCCAGCTGCATGTGGGGCTGCATAAAGGCTCCCCTGGGGAGTTCACTTGTACCCAAAGCCTTCCTTTGGGGGCACTTCTGGATGGGCGAAAGGGGCTTGAAACGCTTTTTCTGTGGCCCGAGTTTTCAGTCTTCTGCCATGCTGGCTAGGGTTATATTTAGGGTTGCTATAAAGAGCGAACACGGAGGGTCCAGTTGCATGTGGGGCTGCGTTAAGGCTCCCCTGGGGAGTTCAGTTGTACCCAAAGCCTTCCTCTGGGGGCACTTTTGGATGGGCGAATTAGGCTTGTAACGCATTTTCTGGGGCCCGAGTTTTCAGTCAACTGCCAGGCGGGCCAGGGCAATATTTAGGGTTGCTGTGAAAGAGCGAATACGGAGGGTCCAGTTGCATGTGGGGCTGCGTAAAGGCTCCCCTGGGGAGTTCAGTTGTACCCAAAGCCTTCCTCTGAGGGCACTTTTGGATGGGCGAATTAGGCTTTTAACGCATTTTCTGAGGCCCGAGTTTTCACTCGATTGCCTGGCGTGCTAGGGCTATATTTAGGCTTGCGGTGAAAGAGTGAACCCGGAGGGTCCAGTTGTATGTGGGGCTGCGTAAAGGCTCCCCTGGGGAGTTCAGTTGTACCCAAAGCCTTCCTCTGGGGCACTTTTGGATGGGCGAATTAGGCTTTTAATGCATTTTCTGGGGCCGAGTTTTCAGTCGACTACCAGGCGTGCTAGGGCTATATTTAGGGTTGCTGTGAAAGAGCGAACACGGAGGGTCCAGTTGCATGTGGGGCTGCATAAAGGCTCCCCTGGGGAGTTCAGTTGTACCCAAAGCCTTCCTTTGGGGGCACTTTTGGATGGTCCAAGGGGAATCGCAATGCGTTTTCTGAGGCCCGCTTTTTCAGTCTTCTCCCATTGCGCCGAGGGCTATATTTAGGCTTGCGGTGAAAGAGTGAACCCGGAGGGTCCAGTTGCATGTGGGGCTGCATAAAGGCTCCCCTGGGGAGTACAGATGTACCCAAAGCCTTCCTCTGGGGGCACTTTTGGAAGGTCGAATGGGGCTTGTAGCACGTTTTCTGTTGCCCGATTTTTCAGTCGTCTGCCAGGCGGGCCAGGGCTATATTTAGGGTTGCTGTGAAAGAGCGAATACGGAGGGTCCAGTTGCATGTGGGGCTGCGTAAAGGCTCCCCTGGGGAGTTCATTTGTACCCAAAGCCTTCCTTTGGGGGCACTTCTGGATGGGCGAAAGGGGCTTGAAACGCTTTTTCTGTGGCCCGAGTTTTCAGTCTTCTGCCATGCTGGCTCGGGTTATATTTAGGGTTGCTATAAAGAGCGAACACGGAGGGTCCAGTTGCATGTAGGGCTGCGTAAAGACTCCCCTGGGGAGTTCAGTTGTACCCAAAGCCTTCCTCTGGGGGCACTTTTGGATGGTCGAATGGGGCTTGTAGCACGTTTTCTGGGGCCCGATTTTTCAGTCGTCTGCCATGCGGACCAGGGTTATATTTAGGGTTGCTGTGAAAGAGCGAATACGGAGGGTCCAGTTGCATGTGGGGCTGCATAAATGCTCCCCTGGGGAGTTCAGTTGTACCCAAAGCCTTCCTTTGGGGGCACTTTTGGATGGGCGAATGGGGCTCGTAACACATTTTCTGTGGCTAGAACTTTCAGTGGACTGCCAGGCGTGCTAGGGCTATATTTAGGCTTGCGGTGAAAGAGTGAACCCGGAGGGTCCAGTTGCATGTGGGGCTGCGTAAAGGCTCCCCTGGGGAGTTCAGTTGTACCGAAAGCCTTCCTTTGGGGGCACTTTTGGATGGTCGACTGGGGCTTGTAGCACCTTTTCTGGGGCCCAATTTTTCAGTCGTCTGCCATGCGGGCCAGGGTTATATTTAGGGTTGCTGTGAAAGAGCGAATACGGAGGGTCCAGTTGCATGTGGGGCTGCATAAAGGCTCCCTTGGGAGTTCAGTTGTACCCAAAGCCTTCCTTTGGGGGCACTTCTGGATGGTCGAATGGGGCTTGAAACGCATTTTCTGTGGCCCGAGCTTTCAGTCTTCTGCCATGGTGGCTAGGGGTATATTTAGGGTTGCTGTGAAAGAGCGAATACGGAGGGTCCAGTTGCATGTGGGGCTGCGTAAAGGCTCCCCTGGGGAGTTCAGTTGTACCCAAAGCCTTCCTCTGAGGGCACTTTTGGATGGGCGAATTAGGCTTTTAACGCATTTTCTGAGGCCCGAGTTTTCACTCGATTGCCTGGCGTGCTAGGGCTATATTTAGGCTTGCGGTGAAAGAGTGAACCCGGAGGGTCCAGTTGCATGTGGGGCTGCATAAAGGCTCCCCTGGGGAGTTCAGTTGTACCCAAAGCCTTCCTCTGGGGGCACTTTTGGATGGGCGAATTAGACTTGTAACGCATTTTCTGGGGCCCGAGTTTTCAGTCGACTGCCAGGCGGGCCAGGGCTACATATAGGCTTGCTGTGAAAGAGTGAACCCGGAGGGTCCAGTTGCATGTGGGGCTGCATAAAGGCTCCCCTGGGGAGTTCAGTTGTACCCAAAGCCTTCCTTTGGGAGCACTTTTGGATGGGCGAATGGGGCTTGTAGCACGTTTTCTGGGGCCCGATTTTTCAGTCGTCTGCCATGCGGGCCAGGGTTATATTTAGGGTTGCTGTGAAAGAGCGAATACGGAGGGTCCAGTTGCATGTGGGGCTGCATAAAGGCTCCCCTGGGGAGTTCAGTTGTACCCAAAGCCTTCCTTTGGGGGCACTTCTGGATGGGCGAAAGGGGCTTGAAACGCTTTTTCTGTGGCCCGAGTTTTCAGTCTTCTGCCATGCTGGCTAGGGTTATATTTAGGGTTACTGTAAAGAGCGAACACGGAGGGTCCAGTTGCATGTGTGGCTGCGTAAAGGCTCCCCTGGGGAGTTCACTTGTACCCAAAGCCTTCCTTTGGGGGCACTTTTGGATGGGCGAATGGGGCTCGTAACACATTTTCTGTGGCTCGAACTTTCAGTGGACTGCCAGGCCGGCCAGGGCTATATTTAGGGTTGCTGTGAAAGAGCGAATACGGAGGGTCCAGTTGCATGTGGGGCTGCATAAAGGCTCCCCTGGGGAGTTCAGTTGTACCCACAGCCTTCCTTTGGGGACACTTGTGTTCTGTCTTGGGCGAATCGGGGAAGGAGATCCCACGACACAGTGGTCCGGCCACGAGCTGCATGCGTAGGAGCCGTGTCGTGAAACAGGAGGCTGTCATCCTATGGCTCGGGGGCTGGCTGTCCCCGAGACGAAAGCTTCTGTCCTGTCCGGAGCGGCGGCCGTCCTTCCCGAACAGCGACGCTCCGGTCCCGGGCGATGTGTGTGCTAGCCGCACTAGGACCCGGTCGAACCTCTGTCGGCTCCGCTATTTCGTTCGCAGGCAACGTGTGTCCCTCTACGGGCTGCGTGGGTCCGGCTACCCGAGCCCCTAGGCTCCGGTCCTGCGCGACGTGTGTGCTAGCCGCGCCGGCGTCCGGGTCCCGCCTTGGGCGGCTCGACGAAAGTGATCGCAAGACACGGGTAACCGGCCACAAGCGGTGTCGGTGCCAGCCTTGCCGCGAAGAAGGAGGCTATGTTCCGTTCTCTCGGCAACTATTCGTCCCGGAGCGGCCGCCGTCTTTCCCGAACGCCAAGACTCCGGTCCTGGGAGACGTGTATGCTAGCCGAGCAAGGGTAAGAATCCCGTTTCGGGCGGATTGGGGACAACGATCCCATGACACGGTTGTCTGGCCACGAGCGGCATGGGAGCCAGACTTGCCGCGAAGCGTGCGGCTGTCCACTGCCGGCTCGTGGGCTGGCAGTCGCGGGGCCAAGGGGTTCTGTCCTCTACGAAGCGGCAGCCGTCCGTCCCGAACAACCACGCTCCTATCCTGGGCGACGTGTGTGCTAGCCGCACTGGGGTCCGGGTGGGACCTCGGTCGGCTCAGCTCTTTCGATCGCAGGACACGAGTGTCCCTCCACGGGCAGCGTGGGTCCGGCTTCCCGAGCCCTTTGACTCCATCCTGGGTGTCGTGTTTGCTCGCCGCACCGGGGTCCCGATCCCATTTCGGGCGCCTCGGGGAAGGAGATCCTACGACACGGTTGTCCGGCCACAAGCGCCGTGGCTGCCAGCCGTGTCGAGAAGTGGAGGCTGTCGTTCAGCGGCTCGGAGTTACGCAGTGCCGGGGACCGGGGATTCAGACAGTCCAGAGCGGCAGGCGTCTGGATGTGGACCCTGGGCTTCGGTCCTGGGCGACGTGTGTGCTAGCCGCACTGCGGTCCGGGTTCTGTCTTGGGCGAATCGGGGAAGGAGATCCCACGACACAGTGGTCCGGCCACGAGCTGCATGCGTAGAAGCCGTGTCGTGAAACAGGAGGCTGTCATCCTCTGGCTCGGGGGCTGGCTGTCCCCGAGACGAAAGCTTCTGTCCTGTCCGGAGCGGCGGCCGTCCTTCCCGAACAGCGACGCTCCGGTCCCGGGCGATGTGTGTGCTAGCCGCACTAGGACCCGGTCGAACCTCTGTCGGCTCCGCTATTTCGATCGCAGGCAACGTGTGTCCCTCTACGGGCTGCGTGGGTCCGTCTACCCGAGCCCCTAGGCTCCGGTCCTGCGCGACGTGTGTGCTAGCCGCACCGGGGTCCGGGTCCCGCCTTGGGCGGCTCGACTAAAATGATCGCAAGATACGGGTGACCCGCCACAAGCGGTGTGCCTGCCAGCCTTGCCGCGAAGCGTGTGGCTGTCCTCCGCCGGCTCGTGGGCTGGCAGTCGCGGGGACATGGGGTTCTGTCCTCTACGGAGCGGCAGCCGTCCGTCCCGAACAACCACGCTCCTATGCTGGGCGACGTGTGTGCTAGCCGCACTGGGGTCCGGGTGGGACCTCGGTCTGCTCAGCTCTTTCGATCGCAGGACACGAGTGTCCCTCCACGGGCAGCGTGGGTCCGGCTACCCGAGCCCCTAGGCTCCGGTCCTGCGCGACGTGTGTTCTAGCCGCGCCGGGGTCCGGGTCCCGCCTTGGGCGGCTCGACGAAAGTGATCGCAAGACAGGGATGAACGGCCACAAGCGGTGTGGCTGCCAGCGTTACCGCGAAACAGGAGGCTGTGTTCCGTTCTCTCGGCATCTATCCGTCCCGGAGCGGCAGCCGTCCGTCCCGAGCACCCTCGCTCCTTTCCTGGGCGACGTGTACTCTAGCCGAGCAAGGGTAAGAATCCCGTTTCGGGCGGATTGGGGACAACGATCCCATGACATGGTTGTCCGGCCACGAGCGGCATGGGAGCCAGACTTGCCGCGAAGCGTGCGGCTGTCCTCCGCCGGCTCGTGGGCTTGCAGTCGCGGGTCCAAGGGGTTCTGTCCTCTACGGAGCGGCAGCCGTCCGTCCCGAACAACCACGCTCCTATCCTGGGCGACGTGTGCTCTAGCCGCACTGGGGTCCGGGTGGGACCTCGGTCGGCTCAGCTCTTTCGATCGCAGGACACGAGTGTCCCTCCACGGGCAGCGTGGGTCCGGCTTCCCGAGCCCTTTGACTCCATCCTGGGTGTCGTGTTTGCTCGCCGCACCGGGGTCCCGATCCCATTTCGGGCGCCTCGGGGAAGGAGATCCTACGACACGGTTGTCCGGCCACAAGCGCCGTGGCTGCCAGCCGTGTCGAGAAGTGGAGGCTGTCGTTCAGCGGCTCGGAGTTACGCAGTGCCGGGGACCGGGGATTCAGACAGTCCAGAGCGGCAGGCGTCTGGATGTGGACCCTGGGCTTCGGTCCTGGGCGACGTGTGTGCTAGCCGCACTGCGGTCCGGGTTCTGTCTTGGGCGAATCGGGGAAGGAGATCCCACGACACAGTGGTCCGGCCACGAGCTGCATGCGTAGCAGCCGTGTCGTGAAACAAGAGGCTGTCATCCTCTGGCTCGGGGGCTGGCTGTCCCCGAGACGAAAGCTTCTGTCCTGTCCGGAGCGGCGGCCGTCCTTCCCGAACAGCGACGCTCCGGTCCCGGGCGATGTGTGTGCTAGCCGCACTAGGACCCGGTCGATCCTCTGTCGGCTCCGCTATTTCGATCGCAGGCAACGTGTGTCCCTCTACGGGCTGCGTGGGTCCGGCTACCCGAGTCCCTAGGCTCCGGTCCTGCGCGACGTGTGTTCTAGCCGCGCCGGGGTCCGGGTCCCGCCTTGGGCGGCTCGACGAAAGTGATCGCAAGACAGGGATGAACGGCCACAAGCGGTGTGGCTGCCAGCGTTACCGCGAAGCAGGAGGCTGTGTTCCGTTCTCTCGGCATCTATCCGTCCCGGAGCGGCAGCCGTCCGTCCCGAGCACCCTCGCTCCTTTCCTGGGCGACGTGTACTCTAGCCGAGCAAGGGTAAGAATCCCGTTTCGGGCGGATTGGGGACAACGATCCCATGACACGGTTGTCCGGCCACGAGCGGCATGGGAGCCAGACTTGCCGCGAAGCGTGCGGCTGTCCTCCGCCGGCTCGTGGGCTTGCAGTCGCGGGTCCAAGGGGTTCTGTCCTCTACGGAGCGGCAGCCGTCCGTCCCGAACAACCACGCTCCTATGCTGGGCGACGTGTGTGCTAGCCGCACTGGGGTCCGGGTTCTGTCTTGGGCGAATCGGGGAAGGAGATCCCACGACACAGTGGTCCGGCCACGAGCTGCATGCGTAGCAGCCGTGTCGTGAAACAAGAGGCTGTCATCCTCTGGCTCGGGGGCTGGCTGTCCCCGAGACGAAAGCTTCTGTCCTGTCCGGAGCGGCGGCCGTCCTTCCCGAACAGCGACGCTCCGGTCCCGGGCGATGTGTGTGCTAGCCGCACTAGGACCCGGTCGATCCTCTGTCGGCTCCGCTATTTCGATCGCAGGCAACGTGTGTCCCTCTACGGGCTGCGTGGGTCCGGCTACCCGAGTCCCTAGGCTCCGGTCCTGCGCGACGTGTGTTCTAGCCGCGCCGGGGTCCGGGTCCCGCCTTGGGCGGCTCGACGAAAGTGATCGCAAGACACGGGTAACCGGCCACAAGCGGTGTGGCTGCCAGCCTTGCCCCGAAGCGTGTGGCTGTCCTCCGCCGGCTCGTGGGCTGGCAGTCGCGGGGACATGGGGTTCTGTCCTCTACGGAGCGGCAGCCGTCCGTCCCGAACAACCACGCTCCTATGCTGGGCGACGTGTGTGCTAGCCGCACTGGGGTCCGGGTTCTGTCTTGGGCGAATCGGGGAAGGAGATCCCACGACACAGTGGTCCGGCCACGAGCTGCATGCGTAGCAGCCGTGTTGTGAAACAAGAGGCTGTCATCCTCTGGCTCGGGGGCTGGTTGTCCCCGAGACGAAAGCTTCTGTCCTGTCCGGAGCGGCGGCCGTCCTTCCCGAACAGCGACGCTCCGGTCCCGGGCGATGTGTGTGCTAGCCGCACTAGGACCCGGTCGATCCTCTGTCGGCTCCGCTATTTCGATCGCAGGCAACGTGTGTCCCTCTACGGGCTGCGTGGGTCCGGCTACCCGAGCCCCTAGGCTCCGGTCCTGCGCGACGTGTGTTCTAGCCGCGCCGGGGTCCGGGTCCCGCCTTGGGCGGCTCGACGAAAGTGATCGCAAGACAGGGATGAACGGCCACAAGCGGTGTGGCTGCCAGCGTTACCGCGAAGCAGGAGGCTGTGTTCCGTTCTCTCGGCATCTATCCGTCCCGGAGCGGCAGCCGTCCGTCCCGAGCACCCTCGCTCCTTTCCTGGGCGACGTGTACTCTAGCCGAGCAAGGGTAAGAATCCCGTTTCGGGCGGATTGGGGACAACGATCCCATGACATGGTTGTCCGGCCACGAGCGGCATGGGAGCCAGACTTGCCGCGAAGCGTGCGGCTGTCCACCGCCGGCTCGTGGGCTGGCAGTCGCGGGTCCAAGGGGTTCTGTCCTCTACGGAGCGGCAGCCGTCCGTCCCGAACAACCACGCTCCTATCCTGGGCGACGTGTGCTCTAGCCGCACTGGGGTCCGGGTGGGACCTCGGTCGGCTCAGCTCTTTCGATCGCAGGACACGAGTGTCCCTCCACTGGCAGCGTGGGACCGGCTTCCCGAGCCCTTTGATTCCATCTTGGGTGTCGTGTTTGCTCGCCGCACCGGGGTCCGGATCCCATTTCGGGCGCCTCGGGGAAGGAGATCCTACGACACGGTTGTCCGGCCACAAGCGCCGTGGCTGCCAGCCGTGTCGAGAAGTGGAGGCTGTCGTTCAGCGGCTCGGAGTTACGCAGTGCCGGGGACCGGGGATTCAGACAGTCCAGAGCGGCAGGCGTCTGGATGTGGACCCTGGGCTTCGGTCCTGGGCGACGTGTGTGCTAGCCGCACTGCGGTCCGGGTTCTGTCTTGGGCGAATCGGGGAAGGAGATCCCACGACACAGTGGTCCGGCCACGAGCTGCATGTGTAGCAGCCGTGTCGTGAAACAAGAGGCTGTCATCCTCTGGCTCGGGGGCTGGCTGTCCCCGAGACGAAAGCTTCTGTCCTGTCCGGAGCGGCGGCCGTCCTTCCCGAACAGCGACGCTCCGGTCCCGGGCGATGTGTGTGCTAGCCGCACTAGGACCCGGTCGATCCTCTGTCGGCTCCGCTATTTCGATCGCAGGCAACGTGTGTCCCTCTACGGGCTGCGTGGGTCCGGCTACCCGAGCCCCTAGGCTCCGGTCCTGCGCGACGTGTGTTCTAGCCGCGCCGGGGTCCGGGTCCCGCCTTGGGCGGCTCGACGAAAGTGATCGCAAGACAGGGATGAACGGCCACAAGCGGTGTGGCTGCCAGCGTTACCGCGAAGCAGGAGGCTGTGTTCCGTTCTCTCGGCATCTATCCGTCCCGGAGCGGCAGCCGTCCGTCCCGAGCACCCTCGCTCCTTTCCTGGGCGACGTGTACTCTAGCCGAGCAAGGGTAAGAATCCCGTTTCGGGCGGATTGGGGACAACGATCCCATGACATGGTTGTCCGGCCACGAGCGGCATGGGAGCCAGACTTGCCGCGAAGCGTGCGGCTGTCCACCGCCGGCTCGTGGGCTGGCAGTCGCGGGTCCAAGGGGTTCTGTCCTCTACGGAGCGGCAGCCGTCCGTCCCGAACAACCACGCTCCTATCCTGGGCGACGTGTGTGCTAGCCGCACTGGGGTCCGGGTGGGACCTCGGTCGGCTCCGCTCTTTCGATCGCAGGACACGAGTGTCCCTCCACGGGCAGCGTGGGTCCGGCTTCCCGAGCCCTTTGATTTCATCCTGGGTGTCGTGTTTGCTCGCCGCACCGGGGTCCGGATCCCATTTCGGGCGCCTCGGGGAAGGAGATCCTACGACACGGTTGTCCGGCCACAAGCGCTGTGGCTGCCAGCCGTGTCGAGAAGTGGAGGCTGTCGTTCAGCGGCTCGGAGTTACGCAGTGCCGGGGACCGGGGATTCAGACAGTCCAGAGCGGCAGGCGTCCGGATGTGGACCCTGGGCTTCGGTCCTGGGCGACGTGTGTGCTAGCCGCACTGCGGTCCGGGTTCTGTCTTGGGCGAATCGGGGAAGGAGATCCCACGACACAGTGGTCCGGCCACGAGCTGCATGCGTAGCAGCCGTGTCGTGAAACAAGAGGCTGTCATCCTCTGGCTCGGGGGCTGGCTGTCCCCGAGACGAAAGCTTCTGTCCTGTCCGGAGCGGCGGCCGTCCTTCCCGAACAGCGACGCTCCGGTCCCGGGCGATGTGTGTGCTAGCCGCACTAGGACCCGGTCGATCCTCTGTCGGCTCCGCTATTTCGATCGCAGGCAACGTGTGTCCCTCTACGGGCTGCGTGGGTCCGGCTACCCGAGTCCCTAGGCTCCGGTCCTGCGCGACGTGTGTTCTAGCCGCGCCGGGGTCCGGGTCCCGCCTTGGGCGGCTCGACGAAAGTGATCGCAAGACACGGGTAACCGGCCACAAGCGGTGTGGCTGCCAGCCTTGCCCCGAAGCGTGTGGCTGTCCTCCGCCGGCTCGTGGGCTGGCAGTCGCGGGGACATGGGGTTCTGTCCTCTACGGAGCGGCAGCCGTCCGTCCCGAACAACCACGCTCCTATGCTGGGCGACGTGTGTGCTAGCCGCACTGGGGTCCGGGTTCTGTCTTGGGCGAATCGGGGAAGGAGATCCCACGACACAGTGGTCCGGCCACGAGCTGCATGCGTAGCAGCCGTGTTGTGAAACAAGAGGCTGTCATCCTCTGGCTCGGGGGCTGGTTGTCCCCGAGACGAAAGCTTCTGTCCTGTCCGGAGCGGCGGCCGTCCTTCCCGAACAGCGACGCTCCGGTCCCGGGCGATGTGTGTGCTAGCCGCACTAGGACCCGGTCGATCCTCTGTCGGCTCCGCTATTTCGATCGCAGGCAACGTGTGTCCCTCTACGGGCTGCGTGGGTCCGGCTACCCGAGCCCCTAGGCTCCGGTCCTGCGCGACGTGTGTTCTAGCCGCGCCGGGGTCCGGGTCCCGCCTTGGGCGGCTCGACGAAAGTGATCGCAAGACAGGGATGAACGGCCACAAGCGGTGTGGCTGCCAGCGTTACCGCGAAGCAGGAGGCTGTGTTCCGTTCTCTCGGCATCTATCCGTCCCGGAGCGGCAGCCGTCCGTCCCGAGCACCCTCGCTCCTTTCCTGGGCGACGTGTACTCTAGCCGAGCAAGGGTAAGAATCCCGTTTCGGGCGGATTGGGGACAACGATCCCATGACATGGTTGTCCGGCCACGAGCGGCATGGGAGCCAGACTTGCCGCGAAGCGTGCGGCTGTCCACCGCCGGCTCGTGGGCTGGCAGTCGCGGGTCCAAGGGGTTCTGTCCTCTACGGAGCGGCAGCCGTCCGTCCCGAACAACCACGCTCCTATCCTGGGCGACGTGTGTGCTAGCCGCACTGGGGTCCGGGTGGGACCTCGGTCGGCTCCGCTCTTTCGATCGCAGGACACGAGTGTCCCTCCACGGGCAGCGTGGGTCCGGCTTCCCGAGCCCTTTGATTTCATCCTGGGTGTCGTGTTTGCTCGCCGCACCGGGGTCCGGATCCCATTTCGGGCGCCTCGGGGAAGGAGATCCTACGACACGGTTGTCCGGCCACAAGCGCTGTGGCTGCCAGCCGTGTCGAGAAGTGGAGGCTGTCGTTCAGCGGCTCGGAGTTACGCAGTGCCGGGGACCGGGGATTCAGACAGTCCAGAGCGGCAGGCGTCCGGATGTGGACCCTGGGCTTCGGTCCTGGGCGACGTGTGTGCTAGCCGCACTGCGGTCCGGGTTCTGTCTTGGGCGAATCGGGGAAGGAGATCCCACGACACAGTGGTCCGGCCACGAGCTGCATGCGTAGCAGCCGTGTCGTGAAACAAGAGGCTGTCATCCTCTGGCTCGGGGGCTGGCTGTCCCCGAGACGAAAGCTTCTGTCCTGTCCGGAGCGGCGGCCGTCCTTCCCGAACAGCGACGCTCCGGTCCCGGGCGATGTGTGTGCTAGCCGCACTAGGACCCGGTCGATCCTCTGTCGGCTCCGCTATTTCGATCGCAGGCAACGTGTGTCCCTCTACGGGCTGCGTGGGTCCGTCTACCCGAGCCCCTAGGCTCCGGTCCTGCGCGACGTGTGTGCTAGCCGCACCGGGGTCCGGGTCCCGCCTTGGGCGGCTCGACTAAAATGATCGCAAGATACGGGTGACCCGCCACAAGCGGTGTGCCTGCCAGCCTTGCCGCGAAGCGTGTGGCTGTCCTCCGCCGGCTCGTGGGCTGGCAGTCGCGGGGACATGGGGTTCTGTCCTCTACGGAGCGGCAGCCGTCCGTCCCGAACAACCACGCTCCTATGCTGGGCGACGTGTGTGCTAGCCGCACTGGGGTCCGGGTGGGACCTCGGTCTGCTCAGCTCTTTCGATCGCAGGACACGAGTGTCCCTCCACGGGCAGCGTGGGTCCGGCTACCCGAGCCCCTAGGCTCCGGTCCTGCGCGACGTGTGTTCTAGCCGCGCCGGGGTCCGGGTCCCGCCTTGGGCGGCTCGACGAAAGTGATCGCAAGACAGGGATGAACGGCCACAAGCGGTGTGGCTGCCAGCGTTACCGCGAAACAGGAGGCTGTGTTCCGTTCTCTCGGCATCTATCCGTCCCGGAGCGGCAGCCGTCCGTCCCGAGCACCCTCGCTCCTTTCCTGGGCGACGTGTACTCTAGCCGAGCAAGGGTAAGAATCCCGTTTCGGGCGGATTGGGGACAACGATCCCATGACATGGTTGTCCGGCCACGAGCGGCATGGGAGCCAGACTTGCCGCGAAGCGTGCGGCTGTCCTCCGCCGGCTCGTGGGCTTGCAGTCGCGGGTCCAAGGGGTTCTGTCCTCTACGGAGCGGCAGCCGTCCGTCCCGAACAACCACGCTCCTATCCTGGGCGACGTGTGCTCTAGCCGCACTGGGGTCCGGGTGGGACCTCGGTCGGCTCAGCTCTTTCGATCGCAGGACACGAGTGTCCCTCCACTGGCAGCGTGGGACCGGCTTCCCGAGCCCTTTGATTCCATCCTGGGTGTCGTGTTTGCTCGCCGCACCGGGGTCCGGATCCCATTTCGGGCGCCTCGGGGAAGGAGATCCTACGACACGGTTGTCCGGCCACAAGCGCCGTGGCTGCCAGCCGTGTCGAGAAGTGGAGGCTGTCGTTCAGCGGCTCGGAGTTACGCAGTGCCGGGGACCGGGGATTCAGACAGTCCAGAGCGGCAGGCGTCTGGATGTGGACCCTGGGCTTCGGTCCTGGGCGACGTGTGTGCTAGCCGCACTGCGGTCCGGGTTCTGTCTTGGGCGAATCGGGGAAGGAGATCCCACGACACAGTGGTCCGGCCACGAGCTGCATGTGTAGCAGCCGTGTCGTGAAACAAGAGGCTGTCATCCTCTGGCTCGGGGGCTGGCTGTCCCCGAGACGAAAGCTTCTGTCCTGTCCGGAGCGGCGGCCGTCCTTCCCGAACAGCGACGCTCCGGTCCCGGGCGATGTGTGTGCTAGCCGCACTAGGACCCGGTCGATCCTCTGTCGGCTCCGCTATTTCGATCGCAGGCAACGTGTGTCCCTCTACGGGCTGCGTGGGTCCGGCTACCCGAGCCCCTAGGCTCCGGTCCTGCGCGACGTGTGTTCTAGCCGCGCCGGGGTCCGGGTCCCGCCTTGGGCGGCTCGACGAAAGTGATCGCAAGACAGGGATGAACGGCCACAAGCGGTGTGGCTGCCAGCGTTACCGCGAAGCAGGAGGCTGTGTTCCGTTCTCTCGGCATCTATCCGTCCCGGAGCGGCAGCCGTCCGTCCCGAGCACCCTCGCTCCTTTCCTGGGCGACGTGTACTCTAGCCGAGCAAGGGTAAGAATCCCGTTTCGGGCGGATTGGGGACAACGATCCCATGACATGGTTGTCCGGCCACGAGCGGCATGGGAGCCAGACTTGCCGCGAAGCGTGCGGCTGTCCACCGCCGGCTCGTGGGCTGGCAGTCGCGGGTCCAAGGGGTTCTGTCCTCTACGGAGCGGCAGCCGTCCGTCCCGAACAACCACGCTCCTATCCTGGGCGACGTGTGTGCTAGCCGCACTGGGGTCCGGGTGGGACCTCGGTCGGCTCCGCTCTTTCGATCGCAGGACACGAGTGTCCCTCCACGGGCAGCGTGGGTCCGGCTTCCCGAGCCCTTTGATTTCATCCTGGGTGTCGTGTTTGCTCGCCGCACCGGGGTCCGGATCCCATTTCGGGCGCCTCGGGGAAGGAGATCCTACGACACGGTTGTCCGGCCACAAGCGCTGTGGCTGCCAGCCGTGTCGAGAAGTGGAGGCTGTCGTTCAGCGGCTCGGAGTTACGCAGTGCCGGGGACCGGGGATTCAGACAGTCCAGAGCGGCAGGCGTCCGGATGTGGACCCTGGGCTTCGGTCCTGGGCGACGTGTGTGCTAGCCGCACTGCGGTCCGGGTTCTGTCTTGGGCGAATCGGGGAAGGAGATCCCACGACACAGTGGTCCGGCCACGAGCTGCATGCGTAGCAGCCGTGTCGTGAAACAAGAGGCTGTCATCCTCTGGCTCGGGGGCTGGCTGTCCCCGAGACGAAAGCTTCTGTCCTGTCCGGAGCGGCGGCCGTCCTTCCCGAACAGCGACGCTCCGGTCCCGGGCGATGTGTGTGCTAGCCGCACTAGGACCCGGTCGATCCTCTGTCGGCTCCGCTATTTCGATCGCAGGCAACGTGTGTCCCTCTACGGGCTGCGTGGGTCCGGCTACCCGAGTCCCTAGGCTCCGGTCCTGCGCGACGTGTGTTCTAGCCGCGCCGGGGTCCGGGTCCCGCCTTGGGCGGCTCGACTAAAATGATCGCAAGACACGGGTAACCGGCCACAAGCGGTGTGGCTGCCAGCCTTGCCCCGAAGCGTGTGGCTGTCCTCCGCCGGCTCGTGGGCTGGCAGTCGCGGGGACATGGGGTTCTGTCCTCTACGGAGCGGCAGCCGTCCGTCCCGAACAACCACGCTCCTATGCTGGGCGACGTGTGTGCTAGCCGCACTGGGGTCCGGGTTCTGTCTTGGGCGAATCGGGGAAGGAGATCCCACGACACAGTGGTCCGGCCACGAGCTGCATGCGTAGCAGCCGTGTTGTGAAACAAGAGGCTGTCATCCTCTGGCTCGGGGGCTGGTTGTCCCCGAGACGAACGCTTCTGTGCTGTCCGGAGCGGCGGCCGTCCTTCCCGAACAGCGACGCTCCGGTCCCGGGCGATGTGTGTGCTAGCCGCACTAGGACCCGGTCGATCCTCTGTCGGCTCCGCTATTTCGATCGCAGGCAACGTGTGTCCCTCTACGGGCTGCGTGGGTCCGGCTACCCGAGCCCCTAGGCTCCGGTCCTGCGCGACGTGTGTTCTAGCCGCGCCGGGGTCCGGGTCCCGCCTTGGGCGGCTCGACGAAAGTGATCGCAAGACAGGGATGAACGGCCACAAGCGGTGTGGCTGCCAGCGTTACCGCGAAGCAGGAGGCTGTGTTCCGTTCTCTCGGCATCTATCCGTCCCGGAGCGGCAGCCGTCCGTCCCGAGCACCCTCGCTCCTTTCCTGGGCGACGTGTACTCTAGCCGAGCAAGGGTAAGAATCCCGTTTCGGGCGGATTGGGGACAACGATCCCATGACATGGTTGTCCGGCCACGAGCGGCATGGGAGCCAGACTTGCCGCGAAGCGTGCGGCTGTCCACCGCCGGCTCGTGGGCTGGCAGTCGCGGGTCCAAGGGGTTCTGTCCTCTACGGAGCGGCAGCCGTCCGTCCCGAACAACCACGCTCCTATCCTGGGCGACGTGTGTGCTAGCCGCACTGGGGTCCGGGTGGGACCTCGGTCGGCTCCGCTCTTTCGATCGCAGGACACGAGTGTCCCTCCACGGGCAGCGTGGGTCCGGCTTCCCGAGCCCTTTGATTTCATCCTGGGTGTCGTGTTTGCTCGCCGCACCGGGGTCCGGATCCCATTTCGGGCGCCTCGGGGAAGGAGATCCTACGACACGGTTGTCCGGCCACAAGCGCTGTGGCTGCCAGCCGTGTCGAGAAGTGGAGGCTGTCGTTCAGCGGCTCGGAGTTACGCAGTGCCGGGGACCGGGGATTCAGACAGTCCAGAGCGGCAGGCGTCCGGATGTGGACCCTGGGCTTCGGTCCTGGGCGACGTGTGTGCTAGCCGCACTGCGGTCCGGGTTCTGTCTTGGGCGAATCGGGGAAGGAGATCCCGCGACACAGTGGTCCGGCCACGAGCTGCATGCGTAGCAGCCGTGTCGTGAAACAAGAGGCTGTCATCCTCTGGCTCGGGGGCTGGCTGTCCCCGAGACGAAAGCTTCTGTCCTGTCCGGAGCGGCGGCCGTCCTTCCCGAACAGCGACGCTCCGGTCCCGGGCGATGTGTGTGCTAGCCGCACTAGGACCCGGTCGATCCTCTGTCTGCTCCGCTATTTCGATCGCAGGCAACGTGTGTCCCTCTACGGGCTGCGTGGGTCCGGCTACCCGAGCCCCTAGGCTCCGGTCCTGCGCGACGTGTGTTCTAGCCGCGCCGGGGTCCGGGTCCCGCCTTGGGCGGCTCGACGAAAGTGATCGCAAGACAGGGATGAACGGCCACAAGCGGTGTGGCTGCCAGCGTTACCGCGAAGCAGGAGGCTGTGTTCCGTTCTCTCGGCATCTATCCGTCCCGGAGCGGCAGCCGTCCGTCCCGAGCACCCTCGCTCCTTTCCTGGGCGACGTGTGTGCTAGCCGCACTGGGGTCCGGGTTCTGTCTTGGGCGAATCGGGGAAGGAGATCCCACGACACAGTGGTCCGGCCACGAGCTGCATGCGTAGCAGCCGTGTCGTGAAACAAGAGGCTGTCATCCTCTGGCTCGGGGGCTGGCTGTCCCCGAGACGAAAGCTTCTGTCCTGTCCGGAGCGGCGGCCGTCCTTCCCGAACAGCGACGCTCCGGTCCCGGGCGATGTGTGTGCTAGCCGCACTAGGACCCGGTCGAACCTCTGTCGGCTCCGCTATTTCGATCGCAGGCAACGTGTGTCCCTCTACGGGCTGCGTGGGTCCGGCTACCCGAGCCCCTAGGCTCCGGTCCTGCGCGACGTGTGTGCTAGCCGCACCGGGGTCCGGGTCCCGCCTTGGGCGGCTCGACTAAAATGATCGCAAGATACGGGTGACCCGCCACAAGCGGTGTGGCTGCCAGCCTTGCCCCGAAGCGTGTGGCTGTCCTCCGCCGGCTCGTGGGCTGGCAGTCGCGGGGACATGGGGTTCTGTCCTCTACGGAGCGGCAGCCGTCCGTCCCGAACAACCACGCTCCTATGCTGGGCGACGTGTGTGCTAGCCGCACTGCGGTCCGGGTTCTGTCTTGGGCGAATCGGGGAAGGAGATCCCACGACACAGTGGTCCGGCCACGAGCTGCATGCGTAGCAGCCGTGTCGTGAAACAAGAGGCTGTCATCCTCTGGCTCGGGGGCTGGCTGTCCCCGAGACGAAAGCTTCTGTCCTGTCCGGAGCGGCGGCCGTCCTTCCCGAACAGCGACGCTCCGGTCCCGGGCGATGTGTGTGCTAGCCGCACTAGGACCCGGTCGATCCTCTGTCTGCTCCGCTATTTCGATCGCAGGCAACGTGTGTCCCTCTACGGGCTGCGTGGGTCCGGCTACCCGAGCCCCTAGGCTCCGGTCCTGCGCGACGTGTGTTCTAGCCGCGCCGGGGTCCGGGTCCCGCCTTGGGCGGCTCGACGAAAGTGATCGCAAGACAGGGATGAACGTCCACAAGCGGTGTGGCTGCCAGCGTTACCGCGAAGCAGGAGGCTGTGTTCCGTTCTCTCGGCATCTATCCGTCCCGGAGCGGCAGCCGTCCGTCCCGAGCACCCTCGCTCCTTTCCTGGGCGACGTGTACTCTAGCCGAGCAAGGGTAAGAATCCCGTTTCGGGCGGATTGGGGACAACGATCCCATGACATGGTTGTCCGGCCACGAGCGGCATGGGAGCCAGACTTGCCGCGAAGCGTGCGGCTGTCCACCGCCGGCTCGTGGGCTGGCAGTCGCGGGTCCAAGGGGTTCTGTCCTCTACGGAGCGGCAGCCGTCCGTCCCGAACAACCACGCTCCTATCCTGGGCGACGTGTGTGCTAGCCGCACTGGGGTCCGGGTGGGACCTCGGTCGGCTCCGCTCTTTCGATCGCAGGACACGAGTGTCCCTCCACGGGCAGCGTGGGTCCGGCTTCCCGAGCCCTTTGATTTCATCCTGGGTGTCGTGTTTGCTCGCCGCACCGGGGTCCGGATCCCATTTCGGGCGCCTCGGGGAAGGAGATCCTACGACACGGTTGTCCGGCCACAAGCGCTGTGGCTGCCAGCCGTGTCGAGAAGTGGAGGCTGTCGTTCAGCGGCTCGGAGTTACGCAGTGCCGGGGACCGGGGATTCAGACAGTCCAGAGCGGCAGGCGTCCGGATGTGGACCCTGGGCTTCGGTCCTGGGCGACGTGTGTGCTAGCCGCACTGCGGTCCGGGTTCTGTCTTGGGCGAATCGGGGAAGGAGATCCCACGACACAGTGGTCCGGCCACGAGCTGCATGCGTAGCAGCCGTGTCGTGAAACAAGAGGCTGTCATCCTCTGGCTCGGGGGCTGGCTGTCCCCGAGACGAAAGCTTCTGTCCTGTCCGGAGCGGCGGCCGTCCTTCCCGAACAGCGACGCTCCGGTCCCGGGCGATGTGTGTGCTAGCCGCACTAGGACCCGGTCGATCCTCTGTCGGCTCCGCTATTTCGATCGCAGGCAACGTGTGTCCCTCTACGGGCTGCGTGGGTCCGGCTACCCGAGTCCCTAGGCTCCGGTCCTGCGCGACGTGTGTTCTAGCCGCGCCGGGGTCCGGGTCCCGCCTTGGGCGGCTCGACTAAAATGATCGCAAGACACGGGTAACCGGCCACAAGCGGTGTGGCTGCCAGCCTTGCCCCGAAGCGTGTGGCTGTCCTCCGCCGGCTCGTGGGCTGGCAGTCGCGGGGACATGGGGTTCTGTCCTCTACGGAGCGGCAGCCGTCCGTCCCGAACAACCACGCTCCTATGCTGGGCGACGTGTGTGCTAGCCGCACTGCGGTCCGGGTTCTGTCTTGGGCGAATCGGGGAAGGAGATCCCACGACACAGTGGTCCGGCCACGAGCTGCATGCGTAGAAGCCGTGTCGTGAAACAAGAGGCTGTCATCCTCTGGCTCGGGGGCTGGCTGTCCCCGAGACGAAAGCTTCTGTCCTGTCCGGAGCGGCGGCCGTCCTTCCCGAACAGCGACGCTCCGGTCCCGGGCGATGTGTGTGCTAGCCGCACTAGGACCCGGTCGATCCTCTGTCGGCTCCGCTATTTCGATCGCAGGCAACGTGTGTCCCTCTACGGGCTGCGTGGGTCCGGCTACCCGAGTCCCTAGGCTCCGGTCCTGCGCGACGTGTGTTCTAGCCGCGCCGGGGTCCGGGTCCCGCCTTGGGCGGCTCGACGAAAGTGATCGCAAGACAGGGATGAACGGCCACAAGCGGTGTGGCTGCCAGCGTTACCGCGAAGCAGGAGGCTGTGTTCCGTTCTCTCGGCATCTATCCGTCCCGGAGCGGCAGCCGTCCGTCCCGAGCACCCTCGCTCCTTTCCTGGGCGACGTGTACTCTAGCCGAGCAAGGGTAAGAATCCCGTTTCGGGCGGATTGGGGACAACGATCCCATGACACGGTTGTCCGGCCACGAGCGGCATGGGAGCCAGACTTGCCGCGAAGCGTGCGGCTGTCCTCCGCCGGCTCGTGGGCTTGCAGTCGCGGGTCCAAGGGGTTCTGTCCTCTACGGAGCGGCAGCCGTCCGTCCCGAACAACCACGCTCCTATGCTGGGCGACGTGTGTGCTAGCCGCACTGGGGTCCGGGTTCTGTCTTGGGCGAATCGGGGAAGGAGATCCCACGACACAGTGGTCCGGCCACGAGCTGCATGCGTAGCAGCCGTGTCGTGAAACAAGAGGCTGTCATCCTCTGGCTCGGGGGCTGGCTGTCCCCGAGACGAAAGCTTCTGTCCTGTCCGGAGCGGCGGCCGTCCTTCCCGAACAGCGACGCTCCGGTCCCGGGCGATGTGTGTGCTAGCCGCACTAGGACCCGGTCGAACCTCTGTCGGCTCCGCTATTTCGATCGCAGGCAACGTGTGTCCCTCTACGGGCTGCGTGGGTCCGGCTACCCGAGCCCCTAGGCTCCGGTCCTGCGCGACGTGTGTGCTAGCCGCACCGGGGTCCGGGTCCCGCCTTGGGCGGCTCGACTAAAATGATCGCAAGATACGGGTGACCCGCCACAAGCGGTGTGGCTGCCAGCCTTGCCCCGAAGCGTGTGGCTGTCCTCCGCCGGCTCGTGGGCTGGCAGTCGCGGGGACATGGGGTTCTGTCCTCTACGGAGCGGCAGCCGTCCGTCCCGAACAACCACGCTCCTATGCTGGGCGACGTGTGTGCTAGCCGCACTGCGGTCCGGGTTCTGTCTTGGGCGAATCGGGGAAGGAGATCCCACGACACAGTGGTCCGGCCACGAGCTGCATGCGTAGCAGCCGTGTCGTGAAACAAGAGGCTGTCATCCTCTGGCTCGGGGGCTGGCTGTCCCCGAGACGAAAGCTTCTGTCCTGTCCGGAGCGGCGGCCGTCCTTCCCGAACAGCGACGCTCCGGTCCCGGGCGATGTGTGTGCTAGCCGCACTAGGACCCGGTCGATCCTCTGTCTGCTCCGCTATTTCGATCGCAGGCAACGTGTGTCCCTCTACGGGCTGCGTGGGTCCGGCTACCCGAGCCCCTAGGCTCCGGTCCTGCGCGACGTGTGTTCTAGCCGCGCCGGGGTCCGGGTCCCGCCTTGGGCGGCTCGACGAAAGTGATCGCAAGACAGGGATGAACGGCCACAAGCGGTGTGGCTGCCAGCGTTACCGCGAAGCAGGAGGCTGTGTTCCGTTCTCTCGGCATCTATCCGTCCCGGAGCGGCAGCCGTCCGTCCCGAGCACCCTCGCTCCTTTCCTGGGCGACGTGTACTCTAGCCGAGCAAGGGTAAGAATCCCGTTTCGGGCGGATTGGGGACAACGATCCCATGACATGGTTGTCCGGCCACGAGCGGCATGGGAGCCAGACTTGCCGCGAAGCGTGCGGCTGTCCACCGCCGGCTCGTGGGCTGGCAGTCGCGGGTCCAAGGGGTTCTGTCCTCTACGGAGCGGCAGCCGTCCGTCCCGAACAACCACGCTCCTATCCTGGGCGACGTGTGTGCTAGCCGCACTGGGGTCCGGGTGGGACCTCGGTCGGCTCCGCTCTTTCGATCGCAGGACACGAGTGTCCCTCCACGGGCAGCGTGGGTCCGGCTTCCCGAGCCCTTTGATTTCATCCTGGGTGTCGTGTTTGCTCGCCGCACCGGGGTCCGGATCCCATTTCGGGCGCCTCGGGGAAGGAGATCCTACGACACGGTTGTCCGGCCACAAGCGCTGTGGCTGCCAGCCGTGTCGAGAAGTGGAGGCTGTCGTTCAGCGGCTCGGAGTTACGCAGTGCCGGGGACCGGGGATTCAGACAGTCCAGAGCGGCAGGCGTCCGGATGTGGACCCTGGGCTTCGGTCCTGGGCGACGTGTGTGCTAGCCGCACTGGGGTCCGGGTTCTGTCTTGGGCGAATCGGGGAAGGAGATCCCACGACACAGTGGTCCGGCCACGAGCTGCATGCGTAGCAGCCGTGTCGTGAAACAAGAGGCTGTCATCCTCTGGCTCGGGGGCTGGCTGTCCCCGAGACGAAAGCTTCTGTCCTGTCCGGAGCGGCGGCCGTCCTTCCCGAACAGCGACGCTCCGGTCCCGGGCGATGTGTGTGCTAGCCGCACTAGGACCCGGTCGATCCTCTGTCGGCTCCGCTATTTCGATCGCAGGCAACGTGTGTCCCTCTACGGGCTGCGTGGGTCCGGCTACCCGAGTCCCTAGGCTCCGGTCCTGCGCGACGTGTGTTCTAGCCGCGCCGGGGTCCGGGTCCCGCCTTGGGCGGCTCGACTAAAATGATCGCAAGACACGGGTAACCGGCCACAAGCGGTGTGGCTGCCAGCCTTGCCCCGAAGCGTGTGGCTGTCCTCCGCCGGCTCGTGGGCTGGCAGTCGCGGGGACATGGGGTTCTGTCCTCTACGGAGCGGCAGCCGTCCGTCCCGAACAACCACGCTCCTATGCTGGGCGACGTGTGTGCTAGCCGCACTGCGGTCCGGGTTCTGTCTTGGGCGAATCGGGGAAGGAGATCCCACGACACAGTGGTCCGGCCACGAGCTGCATGTGTAGCAGCCGTGTCGTGAAACAAGAGGCTGTCATCCTCTGGCTCGGGGGCTGGCTGTCCCCGAGACGAAAGCTTCTGTCCTGTCCGGAGCGGCGGCCGTCCTTCCCGAACAGCGACGCTCCGGTCCCGGGCGATGTGTGTGCTAGCCGCACTAGGACCCGGTCGATCCTCTGTCGGCTCCGCTATTTCGATCGCAGGCAACGTGTGTCCCTCTACGGGCTGCGTGGGTCCGGCTACCCGAGCCCCTAGGCTCCGGTCCTGCGCGACGTGTGTTCTAGCCGCGCCGGGGTCCGGGTCCCGCCTTGGGCGGCTCGACGAAAGTGATCGCAAGACAGGGATGAACGTCCACAAGCGGTGTGGCTGCCAGCGTTACCGCGAAGCAGGAGGCTGTGTTCCGTTCTCTCGGCATCTATCCGTCCCGGAGCGGCAGCCGTCCGTCCCGAGCACCCTCGCTCCTTTCCTGGGCGACGTGTACTCTAGCCGAGCAAGGGTAAGAATCCCGTTTCGGGCGGATTGGGGACAACGATCCCATGACATGGTTGTCCGGCCACGAGCGGCATGGGAGCCAGACTTGCCGCGAAGCGTGCGGCTGTCCACCGCCGGCTCGTGGGCTGGCAGTCGCGGGTCCAAGGGGTTCTGTCCTCTACGGAGCGGCAGCCGTCCGTCCCGAACAACCACGCTCCTATCCTGGGCGACGTGTGTGCTAGCCGCACTGGGGTCCGGGTGGGACCTCGGTCGGCTCCGCTCTTTCGATCGCAGGACACGAGTGTCCCTCCACGGGCAGCGTGGGTCCGGCTTCCCGAGCCCTTTGATTTCATCCTGGGTGTCGTGTTTGCTCGCCGCACCGGGGTCCGGATCCCATTTCGGGCGCCTCGGGGAAGGAGATCCTACGACACGGTTGTCCGGCCACAAGCGCTGTGGCTGCCAGCCGTGTCGAGAAGTGGAGGCTGTCGTTCAGCGGCTCGGAGTTACGCAGTGCCGGGGACCGGGGATTCAGACAGTCCAGAGCGGCAGGCGTCCGGATGTGGACCCTGGGCTTCGGTCCTGGGCGACGTGTGTGCTAGCCGCACTGCGGTCCGGGTTCTGTCTTGGGCGAATCGGGGAAGGAGATCCCACGACACAGTGGTCCGGCCACGAGCTGCATGCGTAGCAGCCGTGTCGTGAAACAAGAGGCTGTCATCCTCTGGCTCGGGGGCTGGCTGTCCCCGAGACGAAAGCTTCTGTCCTGTCCGGAGCGGCGGCCGTCCTTCCCGAACAGCGACGCTCCGGTCCCGGGCGATGTGTGTGCTAGCCGCACTAGGACCCGGTCGATCCTCTGTCGGCTCCGCTATTTCGATCGCAGGCAACGTGTGTCCCTCTACGGGCTGCGTGGGTCCGGCTACCCGAGTCCCTAGGCTCCGGTCCTGCGCGACGTGTGTTCTAGCCGCGCCGGGGTCCGGGTCCCGCCTTGGGCGGCTCGACTAAAATGATCGCAAGACACGGGTAACCGGCCACAAGCGGTGTGGCTGCCAGCCTTGCCCCGAAGCGTGTGGCTGTCCTCCGCCGGCTCGTGGGCTGGCAGTCGCGGGGACATGGGGTTCTGTCCTCTACGGAGCGGCAGCCGTCCGTCCCGAACAACCACGCTCCTATGCTGGGCGACGTGTGTGCTAGCCGCACTGGGGTCCGGGTTCTGTCTTGGGCGAATCGGGGAAGGAGATCCCACGACACAGTGGTCCGGCCACGAGCTGCATGCGTAGCAGCCGTGTTGTGAAACAAGAGGCTGTCATCCTCTGGCTCGGGGGCTGGTTGTCCCCGAGACGAAAGCTTCTGTCCTGTCCGGAGCGGCGGCCGTCCTTCCCGAACAGCGACGCTCCGGTCCCGGGCGATGTGTGTGCTAGCCGCACTAGGACCCGGTCGATCCTCTGTCGGCTCCGCTATTTCGATCGCAGGCAACGTGTGTCCCTCTACGGGCTGCGTGGGTCCGGCTACCCGAGCCCCTAGGCTCCGGTCCTGCGCGACGTGTGTTCTAGCCGCGCCGGGGTCCGGGTCCCGCCTTGGGCGGCTCGACGAAAGTGATCGCAAGACAGGGATGAACGGCCACAAGCGGTGTGGCTGCCAGCGTTACCGCGAAGCAGGAGGCTGTGTTCCGTTCTCTCGGCATCTATCCGTCCCGGAGCGGCAGCCGTCCGTCCCGAGCACCCTCGCTCCTTTCCTGGGCGACGTGTACTCTAGCCGAGCAAGGGTAAGAATCCCGTTTCGGGCGGATTGGGGACAACGATCCCATGACATGGTTGTCCGGCCACGAGCGGCATGGGAGCCAGACTTGCCGCGAAGCGTGCGGCTGTCCACCGCCGGCTCGTGGGCTGGCAGTCGCGGGTCCAAGGGGTTCTGTCCTCTACGGAGCGGCAGCCGTCCGTCCCGAACAACCACGCTCCTATCCTGGGCGACGTGTGTGCTAGCCGCACTGGGGTCCGGGTGGGACCTCGGTCGGCTCCGCTCTTTCGATCGCAGGACACGAGTGTCCCTCCACGGGCAGCGTGGGTCCGGCTTCCCGAGCCCTTTGATTTCATCCTGGGTGTCGTGTTTGCTCGCCGCACCGGGGTCCGGATCCCATTTCGGGCGCCTCGGGGAAGGAGATCCTACGACACGGTTGTCCGGCCACAAGCGCTGTGGCTGCCAGCCGTGTCGAGAAGTGGAGGCTGTCGTTCAGCGGCTCGGAGTTACGCAGTGCCGGGGACCGGGGATTCAGACAGTCCAGAGCGGCAGGCGTCCGGATGTGGACCCTGGGCTTCGGTCCTGGGCGACGTGTGTGCTAGCCGCACTGCGGTCCGGGTTCTGTCTTGGGCGAATCGGGGAAGGAGATCCCACGACACAGTGGTCCGGCCACGAGCTGCATGCGTAGCAGCCGTGTCGTGAAACAAGAGGCTGTCATCCTCTGGCTCGGGGGCTGGCTGTCCCCGAGACGAAAGCTTCTGTCCTGTCCGGAGCGGCGGCCGTCCTTCCCGAACAGCGACGCTCCGGTCCCGGGCGATGTGTGTGCTAGCCGCACTAGGACCCGGTCGATCCTCTGTCGGCTCCGCTATTTCGATCGCAGGCAACGTGTGTCCCTCTACGGGCTGCGTGGGTCCGGCTACCCGAGTCCCTAGGCTCCGGTCCTGCGCGACGTGTGTTCTAGCCGCGCCGGGGTCCGGGTCCCGCCTTGGGCGGCTCGACTAAAATGATCGCAAGACACGGGTAACCGGCCACAAGCGGTGTGGCTGCCAGCCTTGCCCCGAAGCGTGTGGCTGTCCTCCGCCGGCTCGTGGGCTGGCAGTCGCGGGGACATGGGGTTCTGTCCTCTACGGAGCGGCAGCCGTCCGTCCCGAACAACCACGCTCCTATGCTGGGCGACGTGTGTGCTAGCCGCACTGGGGTCCGGGTTCTGTCTTGGGCGAATCGGGGAAGGAGATCCCACGACACAGTGGTCCGGCCACGAGCTGCATGCGTAGCAGCCGTGTTGTGAAACAAGAGGCTGTCATCCTCTGGCTCGGGGGCTGGTTGTCCCCGAGACGAAAGCTTCTGTCCTGTCCGGAGCGGCGGCCGTCCTTCCCGAACAGCGACGCTCCGGTCCCGGGCGATGTGTGTGCTAGCCGCACTAGGACCCGGTCGATCCTCTGTCGGCTCCGCTATTTCGATCGCAGGCAACGTGTGTCCCTCTACGGGCTGCGTGGGTCCGGCTACCCGAGCCCCTAGGCTCCGGTCCTGCGCGACGTGTGTTCTAGCCGCGCCGGGGTCCGGGTCCCGCCTTGGGCGGCTCGACGAAAGTGATCGCAAGACAGGGATGAACGGCCACAAGCGGTGTGGCTGCCAGCGTTACCGCGAAGCAGGAGGCTGTGTTCCGTTCTCTCGGCATCTATCCGTCCCGGAGCGGCAGCCGTCCGTCCCGAGCACCCTCGCTCCTTTCCTGGGCGACGTGTACTCTAGCCGAGCAAGGGTAAGAATCCCGTTTCGGGCGGATTGGGGACAACGATCCCATGACATGGTTGTCCGGCCACGAGCGGCATGGGAGCCAGACTTGCCGCGAAGCGTGCGGCTGTCCACCGCCGGCTCGTGGGCTGGCAGTCGCGGGTCCAAGGGGTTCTGTCCTCTACGGAGCGGCAGCCGTCCGTCCCGAACAACCACGCTCCTATCCTGGGCGACGTGTGTGCTAGCCGCACTGGGGTCCGGGTGGGACCTCGGTCGGCTCCGCTCTTTCGATCGCAGGACACGAGTGTCCCTCCACGGGCAGCGTGGGTCCGGCTTCCCGAGCCCTTTGATTTCATCCTGGGTGTCGTGTTTGCTCGCCGCACCGGGGTCCGGATCCCATTTCGGGCGCCTCGGGGAAGGAGATCCTACGACACGGTTGTCCGGCCACAAGCGCTGTGGCTGCCAGCCGTGTCGAGAAGTGGAGGCTGTCGTTCAGCGGCTCGGAGTTACGCAGTGCCGGGGACCGGGGATTCAGACAGTCCAGAGCGGCAGGCGTCCGGATGTGGACCCTGGGCTTCGGTCCTGGGCGACGTGTGTGCTAGCCGCACTGCGGTCCGGGTTCTGTCTTGGGCGAATCGGGGAAGGAGATCCCACGACACAGTGGTCCGGCCACGAGCTGCATGCGTAGCAGCCGTGTCGTGAAACAAGAGGCTGTCATCCTCTGGCTCGGGGGCTGGCTGTCCCCGAGACGAAAGCTTCTGTCCTGTCCGGAGCGGCGGCCGTCCTTCCCGAACAGCGACGCTCCGGTCCCGGGCGATGTGTGTGCTAGCCGCACTAGGACCCGGTCGATCCTCTGTCGGCTCCGCTATTTCGATCGCAGGCAACGTGTGTCCCTCTACGGGCTGCGTGGGTCCGGCTACCCGAGTCCCTAGGCTCCGGTCCTGCGCGACGTGTGTTCTAGCCGCGCCGGGGTCCGGGTCCCGCCTTGGGCGGCTCGACTAAAATGATCGCAAGACACGGGTAACCGGCCACAAGCGGTGTGGCTGCCAGCCTTGCCCCGAAGCGTGTGGCTGTCCTCCGCCGGCTCGTGGGCTGGCAGTCGCGGGGACATGGGGTTCTGTCCTCTACGGAGCGGCAGCCGTCCGTCCCGAACAACCACGCTCCTATGCTGGGCGACGTGTGTGCTAGCCGCACTGGGGTCCGGGTTCTGTCTTGGGCGAATCGGGGAAGGAGATCCCACGACACAGTGGTCCGGCCACGAGCTGCATGCGTAGCAGCCGTGTTGTGAAACAAGAGGCTGTCATCCTCTGGCTCGGGGGCTGGTTGTCCCCGAGACGAAAGCTTCTGTCCTGTCCGGAGCGGCGGCCGTCCTTCCCGAACAGCGACGCTCCGGTCCCGGGCGATGTGTGTGCTAGCCGCACTAGGACCCGGTCGATCCTCTGTCGGCTCCGCTATTTCGATCGCAGGCAACGTGTGTCCCTCTACGGGCTGCGTGGGTCCGGCTACCCGAGCCCCTAGGCTCCGGTCCTGCGCGACGTGTGTTCTAGCCGCGCCGGGGTCCGGGTCCCGCCTTGGGCGGCTCGACGAAAGTGATCGCAAGACAGGGATGAACGTCCACAAGCGGTGTGGCTGCCAGCGTTGCCGCGAAACAGGAGGCTGTGTTCCGTTCTCTCGGCAACTATCCGTCCCGGAGCGGCAGCCGTCCGTCCCGAGCACCCTCGCTCCTTTCCTGGGCGACGTGTGTGCTAGCCGCACTAGGACCTAGTTGCATGTGGGGCTGCATAAAGGCTCCCCTGGGGAGTTCAGTTGTACCCAAAGCCTTCCTTTGGGGGCACTTCTGGATGGGCGAAAGGGGCTTGAAACGCTTTTTCTGTGGCCTGAGTTTTCAGTCTTCTGCCATGCTGGCTAAGGTTATATTTAGGGTTGCTCGTAAACAGTGAACAAGGAGGGTCCAGTTGCATGTGGGGCTGCGTAAAGGCTCCCCTGGGGAGTTCACTTGTACCCAAAGCCTTCCTCTGGGGGCACTTTTGGATGGGCGAATTAGGCTTTTAACGCATTTTCTGGGGCCCGAGTTTTCAGTCGACTGCCAGGCGGGCCAGGGCTATATTTAGGGTTGCTGTGAAATAGTGAACCTGGAGGGTCCAGTTGCATGTGGGGCTGCGTTAAGGCTCCCCTGGGGAGTTCAGTTGTACCCAAAGCCTTCCGCTGGGGGCACTTTTGGATGGGCGAATTAGACTTTTAACGCATTTTCTGGGGCCCGAGTTTTCAGTCGACTGCCAGGCGGGCCAGGGCTATATTTAGGGTTGCTGTGAAAGAGTGAACCCGGAGGGTCCAGTTGCATGTGGGGCTGCGTATAGGCTCCCCTGGGGAGTTCACTTGTAACCAAAGCCTTCCATTGGGGGCACTTCTGAATGGGTGAAAGGGGCTTGAAACGCTTTTTCTGGAGCCCGAGTTTTCAGTCTTCTGCCATGCTGGCTAGGGCTATATTAAGGGTTGCTCGTAAACAGTGAACAAGGAGGGTCCAGTTGCATGTGGGGCTGCGTAAAGGCTCCCCTGGGGAGTTCAGTTGTACCCAATGCCTTCCTCTGGGGAATCTTTTGGATGGGCGAATTAGGCTTTTAACGCATTTTCTGGAGCCCGAGTTTTCAGTCGACTGCCAGGCGGGCCAGGGCTATATTTAGGGTTGCTGTGAAAGAGTGAACCCGGAGGGTCCAGTTGCATGTGGGGCTGCATAAAGGCTCCCCTGGGGAGTTCAGTTGTACCCAAAGCCTTCCTCTGGGGGCACTTCTGGATGGGTGAATGCGGATGGAAACGCATTTTCTGGAGCCCGAGTTTTCAGTCTTCTGCCATGGTGGCTAGGGGTATATATAGGGTTGCTCGTAAATAGTGAACAAGGAGGGTCCAGTTGCATGTGGGGCTGCGTAAAGGCTCCCCTGGGGAGTTCACTTGTACCCAAAGACTTCCTCTGGGGGCACTTTTGGATGGGCGAATTAGGCCTTTAACGCATTTTCTGTGGCCTGAGTTTTCAGTCGACTGCCAGGTGGGCTAGGGCTATATTTAGGATTGCTGTGAAATAGTGAACCTTGCGGGTCCAGTTGCATGTGGGGCTGCATAAAGGCTCCCCTGGGGAGTTCAGTTGTACCCAAAGCCATCCTTTGGGGGCACTTCTGGATTGGCGAATTAGGCTTGTAACGCATTTTCTGGGGCCGGAGTTTTCAGTCGACTGCCAGGCGGGCCAGGGCTATATTTAGGGTTGCTGTGAAAGAGTGAACCCGGAGGGTCCCTTTGCATGTGGGGCTGCATAAAGGCTCCCCTGGGGAGTTCACTTGTACCCAAAGCCTTCCTTTGGGGGCACTTCTGGATGGGTGAATGGGGCTTTTAACGCATTTTCTGGGGCCCGATTTTTCAGTCGTCTGCCAGGCGGGCCAGGGTTATATTTAGGGTTGCTGTGAAAGAGCGAATACGGAGGGTCCAGTTGCATGTGGGGCTGCATAAAGGCTCCCCTGGGGAGTTCACTTGTACCCAAAGCCTTCCTTTGGGGGCACTTCTGGATGGGCGAAAGGGGCTTGAAACGCTTTTTCTGTGGCCCGAGTTTTCAGTCTTCTGCCCTGCTGGCTAGGGTTATATTTAGGGGTGGTTTAAAGAGCGAAGACGGAGGGTCCAGTTGCATGTGGGGCTGCGTAAAGGCTCCCCTGGGGAGTTCAGTTGTACCCAAAGCCTTCCTTTGGGGGCACTTTTGGATGGGTGAATTAGGCTTTTAACGCATTTTCTAGAGCCCGAGTTTTCAGTCTTCTGCCATGGTGGCTAGGGGTTTATTTAGGGTTGCTCGTAAACAGTGAACAAGGAGGTTCCAGTTGCATGTGGGGCTGCGTAAAGGCTCCCCTGGGGAGTTCACTTGTACCCAAAGCCTTCCTTTGGGGGCACTTTTGGATGGGCAAATTAGGCTTTTAACGCATTTTCTGGGGCCCGAGTTTTCAGTCGACTGCCAGGCGGGCCAGGGTTATATTTAGGGTTGCTGTGAAAGAGTGAACCCGGAGGGTCCAGTTGCATGTGGGGCTGCATAAAGGCTCCCCTGGGGAGTTCACTTGTAACCAAAGCCTTCCTTTGGGGGCACTTCTGAATGGGTGAAAGGGGCTTGAAACGCATTTTCTGGAGCCCGAGTTTTCAGTCTTCTGCCATGGTGGCTAGGGCTATATTTAGGGTTGCTCGTAAACAGTGAACAAGGAGGGTCCAGTTGCATGTGGGGCTGCGTAAAGGCTCCCCTGGGGAGTTCACTTGTACCCAATGCCTTCCTCTGGGGAATCTTTTGGATGGGCGAATTAGGCTTTTAACGCATTTTCTGGAGCCCGAGTTTTCAGTCGACTGCCAGGCGGGCCAGGGCTATATTTAGGGTTGCTGTGAAAGAGTGAACCCGGAGGGTCCACTTGCATGTGGGGCTGCATAAAGGCTCCCCTGGGGAGTTCAGTTGTACCCAAAGCCTTCCTTTGGGGGCACTTCTGGATGGGTGAATGCGGATGGAAACGCATTCTCTGGAGCCCGAGTTTTCAGTCTTCTGCCATGGTGGCTAGGGGTATATATAGGGTTGCTCGTAAACAGTGAACAAGGAGGGTCCAGTTGCATGTGTGGCTGCGTAAAGGCTCCCCTGGGGAGTTCACTTGTACCCAAAGACTTCCTCTGGGGGCACTTTTGGATGGGCGAATTAGTCCTTTAACGCATTTTCTGTGGCCTGAGTTTTCAGTCGACTGCCAGGTGGGCTAGGGCTATATTTAGGATTGCTGTGAAATAGTGAACCTGGCGGGTCCAGTTGCATGTGGGGCTACGTTAAGGCTCCCCTGGGGAGTTCAGTTGTACCCAAAGCCTTCCTTTGGGGCCTCTTCTGGATGGGCGAAAGGGGCTTGAAACGCTTTTTCTGTGGCCCGAGTTTTCAGTTTTCTGCCATGCTGGCTAGTGTTATATTTAGGGTTGATTGTAAACAGCGAACACGGGGGGTCCAGTTGCGTATGGGCCTGCATAAAGGCTCCCCTGGGGAGTTCAGTTGTACCCAAAGCCTTCCTTTGGGGGCACTTCTGGATGGTCAAATGGGGCTTGTAACTCGTTTTCTGGGGCCCGATTTTTCAGTCATCTGCCATGCTGGCTAGGGTTATATTTAGGGTTGCTGTGAAAGAGCGAATACAGAGGGTCCAGTTGCATGTGGGGCTGCATAAAGGCTCCCCTGGGGAGTTCAGTTGTACCCAAAGCCTTCCTTTGGGGCCTCTTCTGGATGGGCGAAAGGGGCTTGAAACGCTTTTTCTGTGGCCCGAGTTTTCAGTCTTCTGCCATGCTGGCTAGGGTTATATTTAGGGTTGCTGTAAAGAGCGAAGACGGAGGTTCCAGTTGCATGTGGGGCTGCATAAAGGCTCCCCTGGGGAGTTCAGATGTACCCAAAGCCTTCCTTTGGGGGCACTTCTGGATGGGTGAATGGGGCTTGAAACGCTTTTTCTGTGGCCCGAGTTTTCAGTCTTCTGCCATGCTGGCTAGGGTTATATTTAGGGTTGCTGTGAAAAAGCGAATACAGAGGGTCCAGTTGCATGTGGGGCTGCATAAAGGCTCCCCTGGGGAGTTCACTTGTACCCAAAGCCTTCCTTTGGGGGCACTTTTGGATGGGCGAATGGGGCTCGTAACACATTTTCTGTGGCCCGAGCTTTCAGTCGACTGCCAGGCGTGCTAGGGCTATATTTAGGCTTGCGGTGAAAGAGTGAATCCGGAGGGTCCAGTTGCGTATGGGCCTGCATAAAGGCGCCCCTGGGGAGTTCAGTTGTACCCAAAGCCTTCCTCTGGGGGCACTTTTGGATGTGTGAATGGGGCTTGAAACGCATTTTCTGGAGCCCGAGTTTTCAGTCTTCTGCCATGGTGGCTAGGGATATATTTAGGGTTGCTCGTAAAAAGTGAACAAGGAGGGTCCAGTTGCATGTGGGGCTGCGTAAAGGCTCCCCTGGGGAGTTCAGATGTACCCAAAGCCTTCCTTTGGGGGCACTTCTGGATGGGCGAAAGGGGCTTGAAACGCTTTTTCTGTGGCCCGAGTTTTCAGTCTTCTGCCATGGTGGCTAGGGTTATATTTAGGGTTGCTGTAAAGAGCGAACACGGGGGGTCCAGTTGCATGTGGGGCTGCGTAAAGGCTCCCCTGGGGAGTTCAGATGTACCCAAAGCCTTCCTTTGGGGGCACTTCTGGATGGGTGAATGGGGCTTGAAACGCATTTTCTGGAGCCCGAGTTTTCAGTCTTCTGCCATGGTGGCTAGGGTTATATTTAGGGTTGCTCGTAAACAGTGAACAAGGAGGGTCCAGTTGCATGTGGGGCTGCATAAAGGCTCCCCTGGGGAGTTCACTTGTACCCAAAGCCTTCCTTTGGGGGCACTTCTGGATGGGTGAATGGGGCTTGAAACGCTTTTTCTGGATCCCGAGTTTTCAGTCGACTGCCAGGCGGGCCAGGGCTATATTTAGGGTTGCTGTGAAAGAGTGAACCCGGAGGGTCCACTTGCATGTGGGGCTGCGTTAAGGCTCCCCTGGGGAGTCCAGTTGTACCCAAAGCCTTC